>NC_041389.1:586481246-586537210 GCF_002162155.2 Triticum dicoccoides
GGCCCCCCTCAAAGAAATACAGTAGGTTCCAGTACTAATACGTGCATGTGTATGCGCTAATGGGCGAAGATTACTGCCTAATTTTGTTATTTAAGCCCATAGTCTCGTAGTTTTGCACGCACCAAAGCCCAGGATGCAACAAAAATAGCCCATCTAACTGATGCCCACGTATATAGACGATAGATCAAGGACTCCTGGTCGTTCGTTAGGCCCGTTCTTGCCTCACGAACAGATCGATAGATCCATCTATCGCGCCGTCGCCGCCAGGACGCTACGACGTCTGCCGCCGGCCCCAAGTCGCTGACCATGGACTTGATTGCTGTCTTGTCGAGGCAGCCGAGTACCCCGCGAATACGGCGGCTGCCGCTGATCGTCCTTGGTCGCTTGCGTACGCCCACACACAACCAAATAATTAGGCAAGGTACATACACAGTATTATACTATATATACAGAAGTTTTGCTAGTATGATCTAACCCCGTTTGCTTTTGTTTGGCTGTATACTTTGTTAGTTGGAAAACGAAGATAGTCTGAAATTTATGCTAGTGCCGATTATTTTTGATCTAGACATTGGTAATAGTGATAGTAGAGCTATATTTTTGTTTAAAAAATCCAAACAAACTATGGCCAGTTTTAAATATCTTTTTCAAAAACTAGTATGAGTCTAAGTATTTGAGATGATTCGATATTACCTATAATATTTCCAAACATATGTTATACACTACTTCTGATCGATATATCATACTGTAGTACTATACTTTTGATCGTCATCACTTGCCCCCCCTATGTTCAAATCTTGGCTCCGCCCCTGATGCAATCAATCAGGATTTCAAGTTATCAAGCCGCTTCCGGGATTGCGTTGCTCAGGGTTCAATCGACCGGGATTTCAAGTTGTTCAGGGTGCAATCAATCAAGATTTCAAGTTATCAAGTCGTTTTCGGGATTGCATCGTTCAGGGTGCAATCGAAGTCAGTTCAGAGTTGTGTTCTGGGTGCAATCAACCAGGATTTCAAGTTTTCAAGTCGTCTTCGTTTCGACTAACGGTTTTAAATGGACTCGCTCCCTTTTTGGACCGTGGACATGAACAGTGCACATCACCGGATTTGACTGAAAGTTAAGGAAACAATCTTCAGGCGGTCCCAAAATGTGCATTTCCAGGCCACAGTTCGACATAACTTCAGTAGTGTCCAGCGATGTATTAGCATCGGTCTTGGCGTCTCACTCTCGGAAAGACAGACAAGCGTGTTCCCAAGAGTTTGTCTAAAGTTTAACGCCCGTGTTATTGTTTTGCACACTGACACTGCAGATCTTACACATACTTCCATTCTATACAAGAAACGACTAGACGAGCACGTCAAAAAAAGAAAAAAAAAACGACTAGACGAGCACACCATTTTATTCGTACAAAGTACCAACCAAGAACCGCTGCCTGCCACCTCGGGCGTACGCTCGCTGTACGAGTCTAGATGGAGAGGGAGGAGAGGCGCTACGCCTACGGGCGCTCCTGGTTGAGCCGCGCCGCCGTGGTCACCGCCTCCGCCACGCCGCCCGGCGTGGTCGTCAGGTCCAGCTTGTTCCGCATCTCCGCCGACACCACCCTCTCCGCGTCCTCCCTCGTCGCCCCCTTGTCCGCCGGCAGCTTGCTCCTCGCGTCCTGTCGTCAGTTGGTTGCCACGGAGTAATGGGCAAATGAATCAATCATGGAGGAGAAAGAAAACGGGTATAACAACGAGCTGTAGAGTTATCAGGAGCTCACCGAGAGGACGTCCCGGAGCTTGACCCTGTCCTCCTCGCGCGCGGCGCGCTCGTTCTGGTCGGCGGCCGCCTGCACCGCCGCGGCGACGCCCCCCGGGACGGTGAGGTTGGACCCCGTGGCGCGCATCTCGGCCGCCTGGACGGCCGCCGAGTCGCTCTGGTCCACCGGCTTCGCCCCCGCGCCGGCCGCCGCCACGGCCTCCAGCGCGCGCCCGATGGTCACGGCGTCCTGGTCCAGCGCGCCCGACGGCTCGGTGGCCGTCACCGGCGCGGGCGCGACGAACCGGCCCACGACCTGCCCGGCGACGGACTCGGTGATGACGCGGCGGCCGGGCAGGTCGGCCTCGGTGACGGTGACGCCCGCGTCGGCGACGGGGCCCGTGAGCTGGCCGCGGCCGACGTGGCCGGCGCGCGCGTTGAGCGTGGCGGCCGACTGCATGACGGCCGCGGGCCCGCCCTTCTGCGTCTGCCCCAGCCCCAGCACCTCGTTCTCGGTGGACTGCAGCATCGCCGCGTCCCTCGGCGCCACGGGCTGCGCCGCCAGCTCCCCGGAGACGTCGAACACGTCGCCGTACTTGATTGGCCGGTCGGCCTGCATGGCCTCCCCGCCCTTGGGCCTCCGAGGCTGGCCCTGGCTCATGTCTGCGTGGGTGTGGGTGTTCCTCGATTGGTCACGGACGGGAGTTGCTGCTCTCTCGGACTGACTGCGTGATGATCCGGCGGCGCGCTGTGGCCTGTGCGTTCTGGCTTTTATCCGGGCTGCGTGGGGCGGCGCGGCGGCGGAGGATGGGACACGTAAGGTCGACGAGAGGAGGTACGTGGAGTCGTGGCCGAGTCGCACTTGAGCGTGCGCGTCCGTGGCGCCTGCATGTTGTGATTCAGATCGACGCGCGTCAGCTGATGCTTATCGGGTCACTGTGCGCGCAGCCGGGGGACAGTGAGAAGATGGCCGCTCCGATGAGAAAAGAACCGCGCGTCAAGTAGTTCTCGCGGTGGGGAATTCGGCTTCGGCGTGTCCTGCTCGCGTCGTCTTTCGCCGCTCAGCGGCGGGAGCGCACTCGTGCTCATTGCTCATTGATGGCTGTGGGTTCCTCGCGGGGGTCCGTTGCCTGGTCGCGCACGCCGCCGATCGAGCTGATGTCTAGCATAGACGTGGACGGACCGGCCTTGTTGTCCGAGCTAAATTTGACAGATCTCGGGTAATGGGTCTTGATCTGATAATTTTAACATGATGATAAGATGAGGCATTTTGTTTATCAGGATTGGGGCAAGAGATGAAATCCTAGGAACGGCTCGAAACTGCCTCGCTAGTCCTGACCATGGGCAGCCCGGCACAATCGGCCCGACCCAAAAAAACCCGGCCAGGCCCGACCTTGTCCACGGGCCTAGGATTTGAGCCCGAAGCACGGGCCGTGCCGGGCTTGGGCCCGTCGTTTTTGCCGTTCAAGGAAGAGACCCAGCCCGAGGCCCGCCGGGCTTTTAGCATGATGGGCCAGGCTCGGGCCCGATTTTTAGGCCCGACAGCCGGACCGGGCCAGGCTCGGGCCTGAGTTTTTTGCATCGGGCTTTGGTTGGCCCGGCCCGAGGTATGACCAGGTATATATAAAAGACAAACCCGTTTTCCAAGGTTTGAACCCACCACACTAGATGAGTCTTATCATACAAAAATCATATAAAATTTGATGGTACATATAGCAGCTCTCCTACAGGGGATGTTGGGCGTGAGCCGGCTGATCCTAAGCGTGGGCCCGCCGGTCTAACAGCCGTTTGGTTACACCTTCTGATTTGTACCACGTCTGTCTGATCTATTTCATCTTTTACTTAGTCCATTTATTAAAGTAGGGACTCACCCACCTTTTTGTATTACTCTGCAACACGAATACTCGTAGCCCCCATGACCAGTAGCATTGCTGACGTACACCTCTCTCAAATGAAATAGAGCAAAGCCGACACTTTCTACTTTAGTGTCGTCACCGCTGGAGTATCCTGCTTACTCACCTCGTGTTGCAACATGAAAACCGCACGTACATCATTTAATTGATTTTCCCACAAAAAGCATTTAACTTGATCTTTAGCAACAAATAAAAAATATGGTAGACTACTTCAAAGAATCGCTAGACTAAAAAAAAGAATCACTAAAATAAAAAAAATAAAAAATTGATCGGGCGGAGCAATAAAAAGATCAAAACATGTTGGGAAACGATAGTTTGGCTAGCGGCGAGAGAAGTTTTGTAATGTTGCGCGATTGGCGTTGCAACAGATGATCCGGCTTTTGTTAGAGAAAATGAGAGTATAATACTTGATATCTTCTATAATGGACTAACCGATGCTTTTAGGGACTACCTAGATAGTTGTATTTTCAGAAAACGAACGATTAAACAAGCGGAGGAATTATTGAATAATATATTGAAGAATGATAATAATTGGACACTTCTTGAGCCACCGCCTAAACCCATCCCGAAGAAGAGGGGTATCTTATTTCTCAGTCCTGAAGATATGCAAGAAGCAAAGAAATATATAAAGAAAAAATGTATTAAAGCTGAAGATGTTAAGAATTTACCACCTACTAAAGGAATACATGGTCTGACACACCACCACAGGTGGTAGAGGTTTCTCTTATAATTTTGATGAAGGTGATATTCCCTATAATAAATCTCCTAGTTAATGCTTATATGAATTTGACAACTATATTACTAAGTAAGATCATTTCAATGCAAATGTTACGAAACAAGTGAAATGAAACACTGACATGATTGATCATTTGAGTGACTTGCTGTTTAGAATTGTTAATGATGTTAAAGGTGTAAGTAAACATGCATCTATGGTCCAAACCCAGTTAGAACAAGTTGTTAAATCTCAAAGTGAGTTGCTCAACGAAATGAATAACAACATAAATGATCATATTGTTAGAGTAATGACTAGAGGAGTTAAAATGACTCAGGAGCCATTTTATCCTGAAGGTCATCCTAAAAGAATTGAACATGACTCTGGTTGCTTGTATCTGCGTTGGTATTTCACCGAAGAGGAGAGGATGATGCATCACAACAAATGTAAGTATTTCACTCAGTTATGAAATCAAGGTTATCAATCCAATAGGAGAACCAGGCAACACTTTAGAAACAACACCTACACACACAACAAAAACTTGCAACCCAACGCGTAAGAGGGGTTGTCAATCCCTCCTCGGTATTGAGATAGATTAAATTGTATAGGTTTTGGTAAATAGATCTAGCAAAAATGTAAAATAAAATAAATAAAGAAAAATTGCAGCAATGTATTTTTGGTTTAATATGATAGGAAAATAGACCCGAGGGCCGTAGTTTTCACTAGAGGCTTCTCTCAAGAAAATAGCATACAGTGGGTAAACAAATTACTGTTGGGCAATTGACAGAAAAGCAAATAATTATGATGATATCCAAGGCAATGATCGTATATATGCATCACGTCCAAAATTAGTAGGCCGACTCCTGCCTGCATCTACTACTATTACTCTACACAGCGACCGTTATCCAGCATGCATTTAGTGTACTGTTCATGAAAAAACGGAGTAATGTACTCCCTCCGTTTTTATTTAGTTCGCATATTAGCTTTGGTCAAAGTCAAGCTTTACAAATTTTGACCAAGTTTATAAACAAAAATATTAAGATATATAATAACAAATCAACAACATTAGATTTATTATTGAATGTACTTACACATTGTGTAGATTTATTATGATAATGTCTATATTGTTTTCTACAAACTTGGTCAAACTTTACGAAGTTTGACTTCAGTCAACTCTAATATGCAGAGTAAATAAAAACAGAGGGAGTAATAAGAACGATGACATGATGTAGACAAGATAAACTCACGTATGAATAAACCCCATCTTATTACCCTTAATAGCAATGATACATGCGTGTTATGTCTCCTTCTGTCACTGAGATTGAGCACCGCAAGATCGAACCCATCACAAGCACCTCTTCCCATGGCAAGAAACAATCTAGTTGGCCAAACCAAACCAAAATTTCGGAGAAGAAATACGAGGCTATAACAATCATGCGTATAAGAGTTCAAAGAAGACTCAAATAATATTTGTAGATAGATCTGATCATAAACTCACAATTCATCGGATCCCAACAAACACACCGCAAAAAAGAGTTACATCAAATAGATCTCCAAGAACATCGAGCAGAACATTGTATTGAAGATCAAAAAGAGAGAAGAAGTCATCTAGCTACTAGCTACGGACCTGTAGGTCTCTGATAAACTACTCACGCATCATCGAAGGGGCTACAAGGGTGATGAAGAACCCCTCCGTGATCGTTGCCCCCTCCGTCGGAGTGCCAGAAAAGGCCTCTAGATTGGATCTCGTGGTTCTGGAACTTGCGGCGGCGGAAACTGTATTTCCTCGACTTCCCTAGGGGTTTCGAGATTTTAGAGTATTTATAGAGGTGGAAGTCGGCCGAGAAGGTTCCCGTGGACTCCACTACCCACCAGGGCATGCCTAGGGCCCCTGGCGCACCCTGGTGCCTAGTGGACCCCACGTGACTCCTCTCGTGTGCTCCTTTGGCTCCCTGGGTGTCTTCTGGGCAGGAAAAAAAATCTCCAAAAAGTTTCGTGACATTTGGACTTTGTTTGGTATTGATATTCTGCAAAGTAAAAAACAAGCAAAAAACAACAACTTGCTCTAAGCACTATGACATGAGATGGATATGTGGCTCCGGGAGTCGAGAAAGGATCCCGGAGCATTGATACAACAACACAAATATGACTTAGGTTTTACTACTCTACTCCCTCCTGTTGCTGCAAGACGGGGGGTTCCAGAAGATGCTAGTCTTCAATAGGACTAGCTTCTCCCCCTCTTATTCTGGCATTCTGCAGCTTAGTCCACAGATACTACACTTTTCATTGATACCGATGCATAAGTAGTGTAGATCCTTGCTTGTGAGTACTTTGGATGAGTACTCACGGTTGCTTTGCTCCCACTTTCCCCCTTTTTCCTTTCTTCTCGGTTGATGCAACCAGATGGCGGAGTCCAGAAGCCAGATGCCACCTTTGACGACTGCTACTACACTGAGGGTGCCTACTACTACGTGGAGGCCGCCGATGACATGAGTAGTTAGGAGGCTCCCAGGCATGAGGCCTTGCCTTTCCGATCGATGTTGCTTTTGTGCTAGCCTTCTTAAGGCAAACTTGTTTAACTCATGTTTGTTCTCAGATAATGTTGCGTCTGCTGACTCGTTTATTTTCGAGCTTATGTATTCAAGCCCTCGAGGCCCCTGGCTTGTAATATAAAGCTTGTATTATTTTAATTTGTGTCTAGAGTTGTGTTGTGATATCCTCCCGTGAGTCCCTGATCTTGGTCGTACACATTTGCGTGTATCATTAGTGTACGATTGAATCAGGGGCGTCACAATCTGGCGTGGGCGTGCGTGAACTGAGGGCCAAGGGTCGTGTAACCCATCTTTCTCACACCCACTTCACGCCATAGTATATATAGACCTTCCCCTCTTCCTCCTAGGGTTAAGTTGGATTACATCTTGAGAGAGTTTTGCACATCTATCACTCATCGGAGTTCAAGACCTCATAGGAGAAGATCCCCTAGTAGATATCAAGGCTTCCTCCCTTAGGTATTGATAAGCCTACCCTATCAATACCTAAATCCTCTAGGGATTGGGAAGAACTACCTTATTTGCTATTTCCTTTGGTTGATTTATGGATCTAAGTTCTTGTATGGATTGTGAGATAGTAGATGTGTATCTTGGTTTTTGTTGAGAGATTCCTCTTTTCCTTGTGTTCTTGTGTGTTCATCTTGATTTCCCCTCCAAGAGTGAGAAGGTCACACATATAGGGTTCCAACATACTTCATTTCCCCTCTTCCTTGGTCTCGGTTTCATCTCCATCCCAGCAAGATTCGGTTTCGTCCATGCCATGGCCGAGCTCGGCGAGTTCCGACAATCAGAGGAGAAGAACAAGGAGCCTGGAGCCCAAACACACCCAGCTATGAGCCCCATACGCAGATCATCACCAGATCCGTCGCTCACCACTACCGGTTGCACCTGCCCGTACGCGGGTCAGGCTGAATCCGTCGCCCGCCATCGGGCGCTGTCCATGGCGACCATGCCTTCCCTTCTCGCCCCCTCATTCCCCTGGCCGTCACAGCTAGACATGGGCCTCTGGGCAAGGTCCATGGCAACCATCTCTGGCAAGCCACAGTCCAGGGGACATCGCTGCCTGCACTGGGTGATTAGAGTGCTGTCACTGGGATATTGTATGCTCCTAAAGCACAACCAAGTTGGTGTAGCAACAGTGCAAATCTGGCAGTGGCGTCCGGTTTACTTCCGTTGCCACAGGTGCCAAAACTAGGGATGACAGCCGCAGGGTTTGGGTACGGGTCGAGCCATCCCGTACCCTTACCCATTCCACTTGAGCTTACCCATCACCCTTCCCCATACCCACCAACGGGTAGAATATTTTCCCATGGCCCTTACCCTACTGCATAGATGGGTACCCGTGGGTAAAATTATCCATGTTTGCAAAGCATCAACATGAACAACTCATAGTCACAAAAAGCAACATATAATCACATTTTATAAATAAGGAGACATTATAACAGCAACACAATAATTATAAACAACAACACATCTTAAACAACAACACATATAATAAACAACATCACTTTCCCGTAAATAACAAAACATCAAAACACATCACATAGTCATACATTTTGAGTTCACAAATTTACGATATAGTGTAGAGATAACTTGGCCATACTCTTGTCTAATTTTATATGGGTACATGGGTATGTGGGTACGGGTTATATGATCCCAACCCACACCCACTTTACCCGATGGGTTTTAGATTTTCTTATTTATATATCTATAGGTAACTTTTTGTCCCATGCCCTTACCCTAATAGGGTTTTTACTCGCATGGTATGTGGGTAATGGGTACCCATTGCCATCCCTATCCAAAACAAAGGCCTACCAAAATGAGCTTTCCAAAACGAAGGCCTACAAAAATGAAGCTTTCCTTTTAGTCGGTAGTTCTGCCTTGTAGTTGTAGGTGTTTGATCTTTGATGGTATGTGGGAAAGAAACATCGCGGCCTTGAAGTGGCGGTGCTCTATTATAATGCTATTGTTGGAGACGATGCGTTTTTGTGCCAAAAAAGCATTTTTGGTGTCCAATTTTCTTACCGGACTTTTTAGTGCCTTATTTTAAGGCTGCTACCTCTATGCAATCGGAAATCAGTGATTATGAAGGGCAAAAGCACCAACTAAAAGCATGTAGTACCCCGAACCGAGCCTCAAAAGGCCATGTGGTGAAACCTGTCCATCAGTGCACAAATCTTAGACTTAAACTTGAACAAATGATAATGTAGTTTTTATATTTATTTCTGATTTTTGACGATGTTTGTTAGTGAAGACGTTTCTGCCGACTATAAAGTGCTCTTGATGCCAGCCTGCCTGCGTTAATCGAGATGAATGTAAGTATATAGGTGAGCATCTGCGTTTGAAACTGAAAAAAATGCATATTATATAGTACTACTCCCTCCGTCCCACAGTAAAGTGTAGTAGTAATAATGTAAGGAAAATACTTGATGATCCCAGTTCTTACATGATACCATAATACCAACCTGTAAAATTGAAATTTGAGGATGTCAAAAAGTTAAAAAAAGGGTCCGAATAACTGCCACACGTGTGGCTTCGACGGGAACCCGCCCGCACGCCTCGTGTGGCATGGACGGGAACCGGCCCGCACGACCACGTCCGCGCGCACAAACGCGTGGCCCGCACGTCCGTTGCGTGCCAACCCCACCCGCACTGCCCTGTCCGGGCAAGCCGACCCGTTGCCCGCACGACCAAGCAGTTCCCGGCCTCCGATCCATCCCCTCTCTCGTCTGCCGCCATCGTCCCCCACCTCTCGAACCCCGACCTCCGTCGCCGGCCTTCTATGGTTGCCATGGCAAACAGAGCAGATCCGTAGGGCACTCCCACCTCAAAACCACACCCCAACCCTCCCCACCCCCAGCCCCAAACTCCAACCCAGCCCTCCAGAGGCGATCATCTAAAAACCAGGTGAAAATCTCCCGATCTCGACCTTCTCATCCTTAAGGCTGAAAATCTCCCGATCTTGTGCTGGATCTATGCTATAGGGGTAGAACACTACATGGTTCAGTGTGTAGTCGCAATTGCCAGGCAGAGTACACCAGATCTGCCATGTACTACATTTGAAATTGACTTAACTTCCTAGCTTAATTGACGCAAGTAGTTGAGTATGAAAAGTAGGAATCACTAAAGAAGGACAGGAGGGACAAATTTTGGAATGAAGAGGGTTGGAAGAAATTAATTGCCACTTATTTATAACGACAGTTGCCACCTTTCGTTGTCAGTAGCTGCCACCTATTTTGACCCGTCGCTTGCCATCCATATCTTCTATGTGCAAGCAGCAGAAGAATACAATTCTTGTGGATTGTTGATGCCTTCTTGTTCATGCAGTGATTGAGAACACATTGGAAAGAAGCGAGACACGGAAAGAATGAATCACGAAGATGGCGCTGATGCTTGGGGTTCTCAAAGGCCAGAAACGCCCCCTTGTGATGCAACAGAGTACAGTCAGCTCATCTCTTCAGGGCCGTTGCTGCCACTACTAGAACAGTATGCAGGCGTAGGTATGATGCGTGATAACAAAAGAAGAGAACAGTTGCCATCTTCACAATGATGAAGATGACATTCTACTTATGTCGTACACTGTCATTTTTTCGCAGGTTCTTATGACCAAAACACAATTAGGGGGCCCCCGTGGCAAGTTCACTCACAAGGCGCTAACACTGACAAATGTACGGGCAGCCAACTTCAACTAGCTTGTATGGATAATCAAGGTAATGCAAACCGAGAAAAGAGCACATACTGCTGTGGACATGAAAAATGAACATGCAAAAAAACTGGCAAAAGGACTCACGAGTTACCACGGGTGAAAATGCAGAGCCTTCATGCAGCGCGTGGCATCAGGCAGCACCAATGTACCTGCCATCGACATCATACACAGGTGAGTCCATAAAAAAGTGAAGTTGCGGATGATCAATTAGCAGAAGGAGCATAGTTGACAACTACAATTTCCATGACTGGACATCTACAATTGCCATGTATTAGAAACTACACTTGACATCCCTGGACAACTGTTGTTGCCATCCTGGACACCTGCAGTTGCCAGGGAAGAACAACTGCAGTTGCCATGCCAGTGCGACTACATTTGCCATGCCATGGCAACTGCAGCTGCCATGAAGGAACAGCTGCGGTTGCCATGCCGATGCAAATACAGTTGCCATGCCAGTAAAACTGCAGTTGCCACATCAGGGGAAACTGCGGTTGCCGTGCTAACACAAAATGCATTTGCCATGAATTGACCAACCACTACTTTGCGTACAGGTTATTACACTGGTGGTAACCCGGCAAACGTCTCATGGCAAGCTTCACAAATTGCAGGTGGAGCACATCATTTTGGTGTCACAGACCACACAAGAAGGTCAAATGCAACACAACAAGGTAAGGGAAAAAACTGAACCACAAAAACAGCACTACATTTGTTATTTGTAGTTATTTGTAGGCAAAAACAATAGTTGCCATGTTTGTTGAACAGTAGCTGCCATCACTGGACAGCTATAGCTGCCGTACATGTCCACGCACAGACTCACGGCTTGCTGTTTGAAATGATGTCATGCCAAATCACTCGTAGATGGTGTGATCCGTTGTGATACACATGTTATTCAAACAAAAAACTTACTCTCGTACCTGTTTTTCCTATTACAGGGCCTACAACTAGAGTTAACAGCGGCGCGGGGACATCTACTGCGGGGAGTTCTGAGCGCACGGAAGACGCGTTCCACCAGCCAGTAGACAATCATGCCGTAGACAATTTCGAGTCATAGTCGAGTATGGCAATCATTCCAGCAATACCGACAAGCACCCCTTTGGACACAAGCACTGCCAACACTCAAGTGGATGGAACTGCCGCCGATACTGAAGTGAATGATGAAACTGACGACGAGGCAGAAGGGGATGAAGATGGCGGGCAATCAGAGATCATGGTACCTCAGCCACCGTACATTGGGCAGAGATTTGAATCGTTCGAAGAAGCAAAGGAATACTACCAGACATATGCAAAGTTCCATGGATTTGCGGTCAACATCGAGTACCATAGGAAAATTAAGAAAACTAATGAGTACAGCAGAGGTGAGATGAGGTGCCACAAGGCACGGAGGAACAAGAAGGGGAAAGGTGATGCGCCTGTCGTTCCGGAACGAAAAAGAGGAATCATTCTCAAGACGGGATGCCCTGTCCGGTGTAAGCTGAACGTAGATGGAACACAGTATGTGGTCACTGAATATTTTGACGAGCACAATCACAAACTCATAAAGAAGTTCGACCTGGTCAAATTTCTGACCGCCCACAGAGGATTCACCCCAGTCGAAAGGCAATTCATAAAGCTGCTACATGATTGTAACGTCGGTCCATCAAGAATGGTCCAGATACTATCACTCATCCACAGCAAAAAGGGGAAACTGAGTAGCATGCCGCACATACCGGCTGACGTCACAAACCTACAGGCCAAGTACCATAGAGAGAGCAGGCTGGCTGACATAGAGGCTACAATTGCCTACTTCGATGAGAAAGCAAAGGAAGATCCAGATTTCTTCTACAGGATAAGGTTGGACGATGAGGACCGTGTCAGGAACATGTATTGGGTGGATGGTGCTGCAAGGAGAGCCTACAAACATTTCCGAGATTGCATTTCATTCGACGTGACGTACCTCACCAATATGTACAAGATGCCATGCGCTCCGTTCATAGGAATAAATAACCACAATCAGTCGTTGCAGTTCGGCTGCGGGCTCGTTCAGAACAAAGACACGGATGGGTACGTCTGGTTGTTCAAGACCTTCTTGGAGTGCATGGATGGACTTGTGCCGATGAGCATAATAACAGACCAGGATTTCAGCAAGCGTGCAGGCATAGAGGAGGTCTTTCCGTTGGCAGTGCACAGGCACTGCAGGTGGCACATTATAAAGAAGGCTGAGGAGACGCTAGGACCGTTCTTTGCTGACCGTCCAGAGCTGCACAAGGCATTCGAGCTGTGCGTGGACCATAGCTTGACGGTCGAGGAGTTTGAAAGGAGCTAGATGGCCATGGTTGAAACACATCAAGTCCAAGACAATGAGACGCTTGCTAGCCTGTGGGAGAAGCGAATGTACTGGGTGCCCGCCTACTTCATGTAGTGCTTCTTCCCCTTTCTGCAGACTACGCAGCGCAGCGAGGGGTTCAATGCTGTTTTGAAGCGATACGTGAGTCCTGGCAACTCATTGCTACAGTTTGCCAAGCAGTACACAGCTCTGCAACAAAAAATTCTGGGATCTGAGCTACAGCAAGAAGCTACCACCGCGCTAAAGCAGCCGAAATTGCTAACGTATTTACCAATGGAGAGGCAAATGAGCAAGATATACACAAACAAGATCTTTAACAAGTAAGTCAGTTGCATTACGGTCTTATTTGCGCAAAAGCACTAAGGCAGTAGGTGCCTAGTAGAGTGCAATGCAGTTGCCATGATATGCAGTTGCCATGTTTAATGAAATACTGTTTGCCATGCTTACTCAGCTGCAGTTGCCATGTTCAATGAAAATTCTGTTTACAATGCTTACTCGGATACATTTTCCATGTTCAATGAAGTGCAGATGCCATGTTTAATAAACTGTACTTCCATTGGGGCATGTTGGTATGCAAATGCCAATGTCAACTGAAAAATGTTATATTGTCAACGCATATGCTGAAATGCAATTGCCATGTTTACTGAAATGCAACTGCCATGTTTGTTGAAAATGCAATTGCTATGTTTACTCAAATGTAGATGCCATGTTTTATGCAATGTGCTTCCATTGGGGGAAATATTGGTGTGGAAATGACGATGGCCAGTTGAAAATGTAGTACAGTTGCCATGTCTAGTGTACTGCAGTTGCCATGTCTGCTGTACTGCAGTTACCATGTTTAGTGTACTACAATTGCCATGTTCAGTGTACTACAGTTGCCATGTCTGGTGTACTGCAGTTGCCATGTCTGGTATACTACAGTTGCCATGTTCAGTGTACTATGTTTTCCGTGTTCAATGTACTATGTTTGCCATATTCAAACAAAAATCTATTTCTATTTCCATGACAGCGTAACATGCTACAAAAAAAAAGATCGCACGATAGATTAACATAAAACACACAAAACTTGCAGATTCCAGGAAGAAATAAAGCGTGCCAGCATGTTCACGGCTTTCCAGGTGGACGAACATACATTCAAGGTGTGTTCTATTTTGGGCATGTCGGATTTAGAACCTGAAGACCCAGACAAAGGAAGGAACTACTTCGTGAAAGCCTCGATCGAGCAAGGCGAATACTACTGCCAATGCTGCAAGTTTGAACGGGACGGCATTGTGTGTTGTCACATACTAAAAGTAATGGATATGAACACTGTGACACGGATGCCCCGCCATTTCATAAGGCGGCGATGGACTTGGGACGCTGACGACGCGTTGGCGCCGCAGACAACACACGCGGTTCTGGCTGTGCATGACGAGAGACCTGAGTCAACCATGGAAGCCGCGAGGCACGTTGTGCTGACAAAGAACTATGCTGAGCTAATTGATGAAGCGTGCAAGAGTGATGAGACAACGAGAGTCGCAGAAAAACACAGGAAGGCACTGAAAAGAGAGCTTGATGAGATCCAGAAGAGGAAAGCTGAGGAAGCCTTACACCGGTTCCCCCGCACATCAAGTGTGCCTTCATCGACGGGGCCATCATCTGAAAACTCGGAGATAGGATCTGGAACAGCAAGCACACAAACCCAGGTCAGGTACCCACCCCGTTCCATCACAAAGGGTCGCCCAAGAGAGATAAGGTACATGTCAGGATTGGAGATTCAAGCAAAACACAAGAAAATGAAGAAAGGGGCGGGCAATCCATGAGCAGAAATTGGGGCAATGTGACATGGTCCTTGTGGACATTTTGTTTTGTACCCTAGACGATGTGATTTTTTTAAATTGGGAGAATAACTCTTGAGGAGCATCAAAAGTGGAAGGAAAATTCATTGAGTGGAGAAATGCAGTTGCCATGTTATGGATACTTAATCTGCCATGTTATGTGTATTAAATCTGCCATGTTATGTGTACTAAATACATGCCATGCTATTTTATACTAAATATATGCCATGCTACTTTGTACTAAATATGCCATGCTAGTTGTACTGGATCTGCCATTTTAGTTGTACTGGATCTGCCATGTTAGTTGTACTGTATCTGCCATGTTAATTATGCTTGATCTGCCATGTTGTTTGAACTGTATCTGCCATGCTAGCTCTGCTGAAAATATGCCATGGTATTTGAAATGACTCTGCATGACATATATTTCCATGACAAATACCACGCAGTTTAGAGAAACATAGTGTGTTGTGGGCGATGTATGGGAAACAAGTTGGAAAAAGGCGTAACGTGCATAAACCGCAACCAAGGTTGTGGATGCATGATCAACCCTACCCCATGCTAGCCGGTGCACTTAGCGATGAAAAAGAAGAAGCAAAACAGACAAAATGAAAACTGACAATGACTTTCGCTACCCATGTATGTTGAACTACATTTGCCATCTGTTTTAAAACATCATAGACGCAATCAAAACAGCAAACTGGTGCTGTAAGCGATGAAACCATTGTAATAATGATAAAACATAAAAACATATGTGCATTGACGCCTAAAATAGGTTCACGTCCACACATATATTACAGAAACTACTAAAATGTCGCTCACACACCACCACTACATATTAGCCTGCGCGGGGTTGCAGTCGTAACATAGCACACAAACATAGTTTTCGACGATGACAAAGAGATAAGTACCTTACATTCCTCAGCAACAGAATGTAAGATATGCGTCCGGTGTGTAACACCACGTGATCACTTGTACTTCTTGTTGATTTTCTTGACAGCTTCCTCCACGAACTCGCGTGCTCCGGACCGCTTGTTGAAATCTTTATTCGTCAACCAGTTCCATGTGTGGATTTTCCGGAGCTCAACGACCGTTGCAGCTGTGATAGCGGGAACAACTATGCCTTCCCACTTTGCAAAGTATTCCAGCGCATGAAAGCCACAGTCCGTACTGCACGAGAAAAAGACTCAGATGAACACGCAAAAAAGGATAGAGGTATCAAAGATAGACTTCAATTCAGATGTGACAACAAAAATAGGGGTTGCATTGATGTAAACGGCACATGAAGGAGGGGGTTAAGAAATTACGTGTTCCCTTGCTTCACAGTCGCCACATACTCAATCGGAAAATGTCTGATCTAGACCTTTGGATGTTCGTAGTGACGGTTCCATGTCTCTTTGAGGTTGTTGATGAAGAATTCGGCATGCGTAGTAAGATCTGAATCAGCTTCCGAACGCATTGAATCAAGCACCTCAAAACGTTGGTTCTTCAGTTCAAGACAAACCGCATAGTGGTGACCACACTTTTCTTGAGTGTCATGTGGTGCAAGATCCTGGAACATGGGGAACATGACCTGCATTTGAAAAGTGAATGAATGAGAAAGCAGACTACACAAAAAAAACAGCGGAGGAACAAAAAAAATAGAATCACGTAGAATGTTTGGTTATGGGTGAACAAAATGTGCCGTGCATTTTACAATCAAATTGCCACGTAGTTCGCATGGGATGCAAAAAACAAAAGAAGTAAATGTGCACGACAGCTGTTGCCACATGAAAACATCTGCCACATAATCACAAGTGCATAAGATGGCAAAAACCACACCATGTGAAAAAACAGTGCAGACAGGGGAGGAGTACTCACATATTTCTTCAGTGTTAGCTTGAATTCACCGTGTTGAGCGAAATTCTTCCTCAAGATTTTGTGGTGGAAGTCACCATCCCATATTTTGCATGTCACACTGTAATGCATGATGATCTTGTCGGCACACACATCGATGTGATTGTTAATGTAGTCGATCCCGCATGCAACTACATTTGTCGACATTTTACCGTTTGGCCTCACGGACTCGGCGAGATCACCCATGTCGATGTACGTCGCTCCGCATTGAATGACTTTGGTTCTGTCCAAACATGAGCTGTATGAAAACGACATAACATGGAAGAATCATGCCTGCTAAGTAAAAAAATATATGAAAGAACTAGAACGTAAGCGCATCATGTATAGAGAGTACGAAGAAGATGAATGTTAAGAAAGGAACAAAGCAAAATGAGAGATTATAGGGTGTGGTCATTTACGCTTTCAACTCCTTCATGTGCTTGCTGCTGGCCCTCGCATTTCCAAACCGCTTGATGATGTCGTACAGCTGGGTCTATTCCTTAGTGGCCCTGAATTCGGGCTTGTAGTCTTCCGCGGGAGGTGGGTGAACTACCCTCTGCTGTCTCACAGAACCAGGGGTGGCACTTCTGATGGTATCCTCAAATGCCGTCTCTGCAGGCAAGTTGGAACTTGATTGCCCTTGCCCTCGCGAGGTCCTCCTCTGCAATGCTGCCTCCTCGATCTTGCGGTAAGCTTCGTCAAGTGACGGTGAAATTTCCTCAGGGGTGCCTGCAATGATTCAAAAAATAAAAAGTGTGTTAGGATAAGGAGAAAGTCAGAAAAAAAATGGGTTGTGAGGAAATAGGGTGTATGATGTGAGATGTAGGTAGAAAAATAGTGGGGAAATTGACATGTGTGGTGCAACTACAGTGGCCACGTCATGGCAACTACAGTTGCCATACAGTTGTGCTGAATTACCATCTAGATGGATTGTGGTTGCCATGTCACATCAAATGCAGTTGCCATGTTGTGTCAACTCCACTTGCCATGTGATTGCCGTACAGAAAAAAATGCAGAATGGTAACAAAAAACTGCAGGTGACATGGTGTGGCAAATCCAGTTGCCATGTGGAATGCACTATATTTGCCATGTGCCAGCAAATACAGTTGCCATGATGAATCAACTTCAGTTGCCACGTGTTTACCCAAATGTCAAAAATGCAGCATGGCAAAAAAAATGTAGGACATGGTGCATCAAATCCACTTGCCATGTCATCACACGGCAGTTGCCATCACAAGTGAGAACACCCAAAAGAATATGATTGGGACAAAATTCAAACTACAAAGATGTATACAGGAAAATCATAAGGACACGACAAATGTACCTTGCACAATTGGCTCCGCAAACTTGACAGCCTTCCTGCCCTCGACCATTGGCTGCGCCATCATTGCGGGCATGCCTCCTGGGAAAGCAAAGGCAACTGGCAAAGGATCTTGCACCACCGGTTGATCTTGACTGATGCCAAGGCTGAAGCTCGGTGGGGTAAATGTCATTGGGTGCCTCTCATTCCTACTAGCCGGACCACGAACGATTTGCAGGGCAGAATCCAATGGTGAAAGATCAACAAATATATCTGAATCGGCCGCTACAGAATGTTCGGGCTTATTTGCAGGGCGGGGCGTGTTGTCAGCGGTATCAGCAGCAGCTTTCATGGCAATCTTCTTGTTTGGGCTGTAGGGGACACCGACATTGACTGGGAGCCTGGAAGTGCGCAGATTTATGCTGGGGATTTCCACTGCGGGTAAAGGCAGTCTGCTCTGGCCGTTCACCTGCGTCACTCGTGCCCGGCTTCACACCTGCATCAATTGTGCTCCGGTCTTGCGGTTTCTCCATCACATTGCTTTTGGCGGGTGGTGGGAACAGTGTGGACGCAGGAACATACCCAGACTCGTCTCTCCTGCTCCTAGATAGAGCCGGTGCGTTGGGTATGACTGTTGGTTGCTTGTGGGGGCTGCGACGCCTAGGTGGAAGACCAGCACGCGCCATGGTCACCTTAGCAGTATCTGCACCGACAGGGGCTGGAGCTGTTGTGCCAGGACTCTCACCTGTAGATGGCATATCCTTATGAACTGCTGCCTCGGTGGCTTCTGTCGTGGACACAGGTGTGCCACCACGCACACGCTTGGAATCAGTGTCAGAAGAGCGGGAATCTTCCTTGCCTAGGTTCGTCTCGGGAGCGTCCACTTCAACACTTGCTGATGGGGTGGCATGGCTCACAGCAGCATCCTTCATTGCCAGAAGAGTTGGCAATATTTCAGCTGTCCTGGCAGATACCGACTCGTCACTCCTCGATGTACGGATGCCTGTTGTTCTAGCCTGGACATCCGCAGCCGGCGGAGATGGTCGGCCACTTGCATCAGAGTTGGTGGGAGCAGTCATCGGTGCAACAGCAGTGTTGTCGCCGGGTGCCTCATGTACATTTGAGTTGCCCCCCATTGACAACTTTGAATGTAGCGTTCGAACGGGTCCTTACTGATATGCTTGGCCCCGCGCGTAGTAGTCTTCTTCACCCTGCAAAAAGAAAAAAATCACATGAGAAAGGTATGAAAAAATGAACAAAAATATGTTTGCAATGGTAGAAATCTTAAAAGAATGAAAAAAACAAGTGGAAAAGCTGGTAGTTGCCATGTAATGGGAACATGAGTTGCCATGTGTCATAGTTAGCAGTTGCCATCCAGCAGCAGTTGCCATGTTAGCAAACTTGAAGAATGATACAAATGTATGTTCTATCAGGAATGCAATTTGAAACCTGTGTGTGGGATGAGCTCACAAAGCCAAAGGTAAAAGATGGCAGCTGCCATTAGGTAGAGTGGTAGTTGCCAGTTGGCCTAGATGCCAGTTGCCATGTAAAGACCAATAGGAGTTGCCGTAAACTAAAAAAATGAAGGAAGAAATCATTTGGAAAAACAGCGGTTGCCGCGTGGGGGACGATGACAGAAGAACATGTGACAAGCTGAAACAGTAGCATTGGAAATTCAAGAAAAAATACCACTATGTACATGAAAGCACATGGATAAACATACTTCTTGACTGGCTTCCTCAGGTCTGGGAACACGACAGGATCCCTGGTGTTGGTCGTCGTCATATGAGGAGAAGACCTGGTGGAAGGGGTGTCACCAGCAATGGGGGCACCTTTGTTCAAGCGAGCAGAAACACAGGTTGGCATTGGCGCCTGTTTCTTCGTAACTGCTCGTCCACCAGCGGTCGGCTCCCTGCACGTAACAGATGGAGGGAAAAAAGAAGGTGGCAACTGTCAGACAACAAACCCATTGCCGTGCTTGACAAAAAACAAGTGCAAAGAAATGGATGAGATTGTTCCAAGAAAATAGACACAACAGAAAACTAAAATTGAAAGTCGAACCTCCTCCTGGCAGCTACGGGATCGGTCCTAGACCTCTTGCCATGAGAACCCTGCCCAACATCATCTGGAGCCCTCCCCCTCCTTGATGGCAACACCCCCTCGCCTCTCGCAGCCATATGTTCTATCACTTTCTCCGATGGGGGGGCATCTGTTCCATCCTTGCCCTTGTTGCCGCCTGTGCGAACTTCAGCATGTTCATCGTCATCCGTGTCCTGTTGCACATTATCCATGTCATCGTCGTCATCCTTGCTGAGGCCAGCGTCTCCATCTACATCATCTTGTGTGTCACTGGGCTCTTGGGAATTGTTGTAGTCATACCGGCCGCGGCAACCGGTTGGTCGATGTGTACGTTCTGGGACAAATGAAGTGAACTGCCTCGCAACTGCATCGCTGTCAGAGGCACTGAGGGACGTCCACCCCTCAACCAACTTCCCGAGCAAGCTGGTCATTCCGGATGCAAACTGCCCAATTAGATGCTCAACTGGTGCCCTCGCCTGTGCACGAAAACAAGAAGCATCAACAACAACCCGTATTGCAGTCGCTTGTGCGACATCAACAAGTAATCCACGGCAAACAATGGATGTCGATATTTTGATTACCTCAGAAGGGCAAGACGGAGCTGAGTGCACGTCCATCCACTTTCCAAATTTTTGAGGCCCCCGAAACACGCTGTAGTCTATAGCATGCTTGGCCATCAGCTATGAAAAACAAAAAGAAATTGTAAGCATGCCTTATAAACCACAGACGGTTGCCTCATGTCAAATTTGTAAGCATGCCGTGTGAAGAGATAAACAAAAACTAACCTGTAGTTTCCAATATGTGGTATCAGTTGCCCTGTCTGCGGCAAGCACAGCCTTGACAGCGTTGATGGTCCATGGAGAAATAGCAAACTTGTGCGTAGGCGGCGGGCCTCCTACCCCAGAGAAATCCATGGTGGACAGATCAAGACAGTCGACATACATGAGCTGATTTAAAACAATTTTACAAAGAAAGAAATGTCAGTTGCCATCATGGGTACTTTGTAGTTGGGAAAAAGAGCAGGATAATGTATGATCCAATGATAGTATGTATGTGCTAGTTGCCATCATAGTGTGCTGGCAGTTGCAATCATAGTGTGCTGGCAGTTGCCATGCTAATATGATGGCAGTTGCCATATTGTCAGTATGACAGTTGCCATATTGTCATTATGGCAGTTGCCACATTGTCATTATGGCAGTTGCCATCTTGTTATGATCGGGTCGCCATGCATGAATAAAACTGTGTTATAAACAAGAGTTCACACAGAGATCTGGTAAAATAAATACCATTAAATGCAGTCGACAACCCTTCTGGTACATCTTGTTTTTGAAAGCATCATGGAGAAAGTCGACAATAAACTTACACCAGTTCATGTTCTTCACATTTTTCAGATTCGCCTGCACCACACAAAATTTCAGGGCAAAAAGTTTGCCGCATCAAAAATCAAACGAAAAAAACAACGAAAACACTGGCAGTCATTAGCTTAACATGTGACATCGGAGCCAGAAGATTGGAGGAAAATAAAGTAGAAAGGATGGATCATTCACCAGGATGGGGAAACATTTGTTGCTTGGGCGAAGGGAAGTGGTCGGCGCGAAAACAGCTGAGATGAGGTACATGAGTAGCTTCATCTTGAAAACATCTCCATGCATCGTCATGGCCTGCAGCGAATCTGCCAGTACAGACGTGTTCGGCATGGACTCCAATCCAGGAAACAAACAGGCGAACATCGCTTCCTCGATCTCATTATTGACCCCGTACGGGACTTTGATATGTCCACGAGGCACACCCAAAGTGCAGAACATGGATTCCTCATTCAACGGAAGTCTTCCGCGTCCCGGAATCACGAATTCCCTGGAGGCAGGCTCGTAGATCTCACCAAGCCAGTCGCATACAGGGTTGACAAGGTTCGTGCACCGGACATCCATCAGAGCCTGCATACCCATCTCAGCAGCAACCCCCTTTCGATCGTCGGTTAATTTTTCAATCAACAGAGTCAGACGTTCCTGGGAGGCTCTGTTGCGAACACGTTTCTTCTTCTGCAAAAAACGGACACAAAAGTGATCAGCTGTTGCCATGTTTTGCAATGTCATGAAAATTTAGTTCATGACAGACGACTACAAAAGATATAGGTGCCAACCAATAACAAAAATCGGGAGGAGATGGGGCGGGTGTGTGGATAGTTACCTCATCGCCCTCTTTTCTCCGTCCAGTTGCCCGGTTACGCTGTGGTGGATCCATGAAATCATCGTCATCATTTTGATGATCGCCACGAGCCAGTCTGCTGATGTAGGAACAGACCAAATTGTTAAGGGGGAAAATGTAAATGCAAGAGGTAAGCATTTGCCACCTAACAGAAAATGTCAACTAGTGAATGCAAAAATATAGCATGAACACGCACGCGCCCCCCTCCCCCCCTATGATTGTCGAGAACATAAACGTGGCAAGTAAGTGTTGGGGAACGTTGCAGAAAATTAAATTTTTTCCTACGGTTTCACCAAGATCCATCTATGAGTTCATCTAAGAAACGAGTCAAGGGGAAGAGTTTGCATCTACATACCACTTGTATACCGAGTGCAGAAGCGTTCAAGGGGATGGTGATGATGGAGTCGTACTCGACGTGATTCGGATCACCGATGACCAAGTGCTGAACGGACAACACCTCCGCGTTCAACACACGTACGGGACAGACGACGTCTCCTCCGTCTTGATCCAGCAAGGAGGAAGGAGAGGTTGAGGAAGGCAGCTCCAACGGCAGCACGACGGCGTGGTGTAGTTGGTGCAGCAGTACTCCGACAGAGCTTCGCCAAGCACGTACGGAGGAGGAGAGGTGTTGGGGAGGGGAGGGGCTGCGCCTTAAGTTGTGTCCAGCAGCCCTCCCCTCACCCCTCTATATATAGGAGGAGATGGGCAAGGGGGCTGGCCCTCTAGGGGAAACCCTAGAGGGGGGCGGCGGCCAAAGGGTGGGGGGCTTGCCCCCCAAGCAAGGGGGGTGCGCCCCCTTTAGGGTTCCCCCCCAACCCTAGGCGCATGGGCCCAAGGGGGGGGGGGCGCCAAGCCCACTAGGCGCTGGCTGCTATCCCTACGCAGCCCAAGTGGCCCCCCGGGAGGGGTGGTCCCTCCCGGTGGACCCCCGAAACCTCTCCGGTGGTCCCGGTACAATACCGGTATGACCCCGAAACTTTCCGGTGTCCGTTTAACAACTTCCCATATATAAAACTTTACCTCCGGACCATTCCGGAACTCCTCGTGACGTCCGGGATCTCATCCGAGACTCCGAACAACATTCGGTGAACACATACTTGTCTTCCTGATAACCCTAGCGTCACCGAACCTTAAGTGTGTAGACCCTACGGCTTCGGGAGACATGCAGACATGACCGAGACTCTCCGGTCAATAACCAACAACGGGATCTAGATACCCATGTTGGCTCCCACATGCTCCTCGATGATGTCATCGGATGAACCACGATGTCGAGGATTCGATCAAACCCCGTATACAATTCCCTTTGTCAATCGGTACGTTACTTGCCCGAGACCCGATCGTCGGTATCCCAATACCTTGTTCAGTCTCGTTACCGGCAAGTCACATTACTTGTACCGTAATGCATGATCTCGTGATCAACCACTTGGTCACTTTGAGCTCATTATGATGATGCATTACCGAGTGGGCCCAGAGATACCTCTCCGTCATACGGAGTGACAAATCCTAGTCTCGATCCGTGTCAACCCAACAGACACTTTCGGAGATACCTGTAGTGTACCTTTATAATCACCCAGTTACGTTGTGACGTTTGATACACCCAAAGCACTCCTACGGTATCCGGGAGTTACACGATCTCATGGTCGAAGGAAGAGATACTTGACATTGGAAAAGCTCTAGCAAACGAACTAACCGACCTTTGTGCTATGCTTAGGATTGGGTCTTGTCCATCACATCATTCTCCTAATGATGTGATCCCGTTATCAACGACATCCAATGTCCATAGCCAGGAAACCATGACTATCTGTTGATCACAACGAGCTAGTCAACTAGAGGCTCACTAGGGACATATTGTGGTCTATGTATTCACAGGTGTATTACGATTTCCGGATAATACAGTTATAGCATGAATAAAAGACTATTATCATGAACAAAGAAATATAATAATAATACTTTTATTATTGCCTCTAGGGCATATTTCCAACAGTCTCCCACTTGCACTAGAGTCAATAATCTAGTTACATTGTGATGAATCGAACACCTATAGAGTTCTGGTGTTGATCATGTTTCGCTCGCGAGAGAGGTTTAGTCAACGGATCTGCGACATTCAGATCCGTATGTACTTTGCAAATTTCTATGTCTCCATCTTGAACATTTTCACGGATGGAGTTGAAACGACGCTTGATGTGCCTGGTCTTCCTGTGAAATCTGGGCTCCTTCGCAAGTGCAATAGCTCCAGTATTGTCACAGAAAAGTTTGATCGGCCCCGACGCATTGGGTATGACTCCTAGGTCGGTGATGAACTCCTTCACCCAAATAGCTTCATGCGCTGCCTCCGAGGCTGCCATGTACTCTGCTTCACATGTAGATCCCGCCACGACGCTCTGCTTGCAGCTGCACCAACTTACTGCTCCACCATTCAACATATACACGTATCCGGTTTGTGACTTAGAGTCATCCAGATCTGTGTCGAAGCTAGCGTCGACGTAACCCTTTACGACGAGCTCTTCGTCACCTCCATAAACGAGAAACATGTCCTTTGTCCTTTTCAGGTACTTCAGGATATTCTTTACCGCTGTCTAGTGTTCCTTGCCGGGATTACTTTGGTACCTTCCTACCAAACTTACGGCAAGGTTTACATCAGGTCTGGTACACAGCATGGCATACATAATAGATCCTATGGCTGAAGCATAGGGGATGACACTCATCTCTTCTATATCTTTTGCCGTGGTCGGGCATTGAGCCGAGCTCAATCTCACACCTTGCAATACAGGCAAGAACCCTTTCTTGGATTGATCCATTTTGAACTTCTTCAAAATCTTATCAAGGTATGTGCTTTGTGAAAGACCTATGAGGCGTCTCGATCTATTTCTATAGATCTTGATGCCTAATATATAAGCAGCTTCTCCAAGGTCCTTCATTGAAAAACACTTATTCAAGTAGGCCTTAATGCTGTCCAAGAATTCTATATCATTTCCCATCAGGAGTATGTCATCTACATATAATATGAGAAATGCTACAGAGCTCCCACTCACTTTCTTGTAAACGCAGGCTTCTCCATAAGTCTGCATAAACCCAAACGCTTTGATCATCTCATCAAAGCGAATGTTCCAACTCCGAGATGCTTGCACCAGCCCATAAATGGATCGCTGGAGCTTGCATACTTTGTTAGCGTTCTTAGGATCGACAAAACCTTCCGGCTGCATCATATACAGTTCTTCCTTAAGATAACCGTTAAGGAATGCCGTTTTGACGTCCATCTGCCATATCTCATAATCATAGTATGCGGCAATTGCTAACATGATTCAGACTGACTTAAGCTTTGCTACGGGAGAGAAAGTCTCATCGTAGTCAATCCCTTGAACTTGCCGATAACCCTTAGCGACAAGTCGAGCTTTATAGATGGTGACATTACCATCCGCGTCCGTCTTCTTCTTAAAGATCCATTTGTTTTCTATCGCTCGCCGATCATTGGGCAAGTCAGTCAAAGTCCATACTTTGTTTTCATACATGGATCCTATCTTGGATTTCATGGCTCCAAGCCATTTGTTGGAATCTGGGCCCGCCATCGCTTCTTCATAGTTCGAAGGTTCATCGTTGTCTAACAACATGATTTCCAGGACAGGGTTGCCGTACCAATCTGGTGCGGAACGTGTCCTTGTGGACCTACGAAGTTCAGTAGCAACTTGATCCGAAGTACCTTGATCATCATCATTATTTTCCTCTTCAGTTGGTGTAGGCATCACAGGAACATCTTCCTGAGCTGCACTACTGTCCCGCTCAAGAGGTAGTACTTCATCGAGTTCTACTTTCCTCCCACTTACTTCTTTCGAGAGAAACTCTTTTTCCAGAAAGGATCCGTTCTTAGCGACAAAGATCTTGCCCTCGGATCTTAAGTAGAAGGTATACCCAATGGTTTCCTTAGGGTATCCTATGAAGACGCATTTTTCCGACTTGGGTTCGAGCTTCTCAGGTTGAAGTTTCTTGACATAAGCATCGCATCCCCAAACTTTCAGAAACGACAGCTTAGGTTTCTTCCCAAACCATAATTCATACGGTGTCGTCTCAACGGATTTAGACGGTGCCCTATTTAAAGTGAATGTAGCTGTCTCTAGAGCGTATCCCCAAAATGATAGCGGTAAATCGGTAAGAGACATCATAGACCGCACCATATCCAATAGAGTGCGATTACGACGTTCGGACACACCGTTACGCTGAGGTGTTCTAGGCGGCGTGAGTTGTGAAACGATTCCACATTTTCTTAAGTGTGTACCAAATTCGTGACTTAAGTATTCTCCTCCACGATCTGATCGTAAGAATTTTATCTTTCGGTCACGTTGATTCTCTACTTCATTCTGAAATTCCTTGAACTTTTCAAAGGTCTCAGACTTGTGTTTCATCAAGTAGACATACCCATATCTACTCAAGTCATCTGTGAGAGTGAGAACATAACGATATCCTCCGCGAGCCTCAACACTCATTGGACCGCACACATCGGTATGTATGATTTCCAACAAGTTGGTTGCTCGCTCCATTGTTCCGGAGAACGGAGTCTTGGTCATCTTGCCCATGAGGCATGGTTCGCATGTGTCAAACGATTCATAATCAAGAGACTCTAAAAGTCCATCAGCATGGAGCTTCTTCATGCGCTTGACACCAATGTGACCAAGGCGGCAGTGCCACAAGTATGTGGGACTATCGTTATCAACTTTACATCTTTTGGTATTCACGCTATGAATATGTGTAACACTACGTTCGAGATTCATTAAGAATAAACCATTGACCATCGGAGCATGACCATAGAACATATCTTTCATATAAATAGAACAACCATTATTCTCGGACTTAAATGAGTAGCCATCTCGTATTAAACGAGATCCAGATACAATGTTCATGCTCAAACTTGGCACCAAATAACAATTATTAAGGTTCAAAACTAATCCCGTAGGTAAATGTAGAGGTAGCGTGCCGACGGCGATCACATCGACTCTGGAACCATTCCCGACGCGCATCCTCACCTCGTCCTTTGCCAGTCTCCGCTTATTCCGCAGCTCCTGCTGTGAGTTACAAATATGAGCAACGGCACCGGTATCAAATACCCAGGAGTTACCACGAGTACTGGTAAGGTACACATCAATTACATGTATATCGAATATACCTTTAGTGTTGCCGGTCTTCTTATCCGCTAAGTATTTGGGGCAGTTCCGCTTCCAGTGACCCTTCCCCTTGCAATAAAAGCACTCAGTCTCAGGCTTGGGTCCATTCTTTGACTTCTTCCCGGCAACTGGCTTACCAGGCGCGGCAACCTCTTTGCCGTCCTTCTTGAAGTTCTTCTTACCCTTGCCCTTCTTGAACGTAGTGGTCTTATTGACCATCAACACTTGATGTTCTTTCTTGATTTCAACCTCTGCTGACTTTAGCATAGAAAATACTTCAGGAATGGTCTTTACCATCCCCTGCATATTGTAGTTCATCACAAAGCTCTTGTAGCTTGGTGGGAGCGACTGAAGGATTCTGTCAATGACTGCCTCATCAGGGAGGTTAATATTCAGCTGGGTCATACGGTTGTGCAACCCAGACATCTTGAGTATGTGCTCACTGACAGAACTATTTTCCTCCATCTTACAACTATAGAACTTGTCGGAGATGTCATATCTCTCGACCCGGGCGTGAGCTTGGAAAACTAGTTTCAGCTCCTCGAACATCTCATATGCTCCGTGATGCTCAAAACGCTTTTGGAGCCCCGGTTCTAAGCTGTAAAGCATGCCGCACTGAACGAGGGAGTAATCATCAGCACGAGACTGCCAAGCATTCATAATGTCTTGGTTCTCTGGGACGGGAGCGTCACCTAGCGGTCCTTCTAGGACATATTGTTTCCTGGCAGCTATGAGGATGATCCTCAGGTTCTGGACCCAGTCCGTATAGTTGCTGCCATCATCTTTCAGCTTGGTTTTCTCTAGGAACGCGTTGAATTTCATGTTGACATGTGCGTTGGCCATTTGATCTACAAGACATATTTGCAAAGGTTTTAGACTAAGTTCATGATAATTAAGTTCTAATCAAATTATGAACTCCCACTCAGATTAGACATCCCTCTAGTCATCTAAGTGTTACACGATCCGAGTCGACTAGCCCGTGTTCGATCATCACGTGAGACGGACTAGTCATCATCGGTGAGCATTCTCATGTTGATCGTATCTTCCATACGACTCGTGTTCGACCTTTCGGTCTCCGTGTTCCGAGGCCATGTCTCTACATGCTAGGCTCGTCAAGTTAACCCTAAGTGTTTTGCTGTGTAAAACTGTCTTACACCCGTTGTATGTGAACGTAAGAATCTATCACACCCGATCATCACGTGGTGCTTAGAAGCGACAAACTTTAGCAACGGTGCACAGTTAGGGGAGAACACTTCTTGAAATTGTTGTAAGGGATCATCTTATTTACTACCGTCGTCCTAAGTAAACAAGATGCATAAAACATAATAAACATCACATGCAATTATATAAAGTAGTGACATGATATGGCCAATATCATATAGCTCCTTTGATCTTCATCTTCGGGGCTCCATGATCATCTTGTCACCGGCATGACACCATGATCTCCATCATCATGATCTCCATCATCGTGTCTTCATGAAGTTGTCACGCCAACGACTACTTCTACTTCTATGACTAACGCGTTTAGCAATAAAGTAAAGTAAGTTACATGGCGTTCTTCAATGACACGCAGGTCATACAAAAATAAAGACAACTCCTATGGCTCCTGCCGGTTGTCATACTCATCGACATGCAAGTCGTGAATCCTATTACAAAGAACATGATCTCATACATCGCAATTCATCATTCATCACAACTTCTGGCCATATCACATCACATGATCAATTGCTGCAAAAACAAGTTAGACGTCCTCTAATTGTTGTTGCATCTTTTACGTGGCTGCAATTGGGTTCTAGCAAGAACGTTTTCTTACCTACGAATAACCACAACATGATTTTGTCAACTTCTATTTACCCTTCATAAGGACCCTTTTCATCGAATCCGCTCCAACTAAAGTGGGAGAGACAGACACCCGCCAGCCACCTTATGCAACTAGTGCATGTCAATCGGTGGAACCGGTCTCACGTAAACGTACGTGTAAGGTTGGTCCGGGCCGCTTCATCCCACAATGCCGTTGAAGGAAGAAAAGACTAGTAGTGGCAAGTAAGTTGAC
This sequence comes from Triticum dicoccoides, assembly GCF_002162155.2. NCBI lineage: Eukaryota > Viridiplantae > Streptophyta > Magnoliopsida > Poales > Poaceae > Triticum > Triticum dicoccoides. Next base: position 586,510,661 of record NC_041389.1, read on the forward strand.
AAGATCCACGCCCACAACAAAATTGTGTTCTACTCGTGCAAAGAGAACTACGCATAGACCTAGCTCATGATGCCACTGTTGGGGAACGTTGCAGAAAATTAAAATTTTTCCTACGGTTTCACCAAGATCCATCTATGAGTTCATCTAAGCAACGAGTCAAGGGGAAGAGTTTGCATCTACATACCACTTGTAGATCGAGTGCGGAAGCGTTCAAGGGGATGGTGACGATGGAGTCGTACTCGACGTGATTCGGATCACCGATGACCAAGTGCTGAAGGGACAGCACCTCCGCGTTCAACACACGTACGGGACGGACGACGTCTCCTCCGTCTTGATCCAGCAAGGAGGAAGGAGAGGTTGGGGAAGGCAGCTCCAACGGCAGCACGACGGCGTGGTGTAGTTGGTGCAGCAGTACTCCGACAGAGCTTCGCCAAGCACGTACGGAGGAGGAGAGGTGTTGGGGAGGGGAGGGGCTGCGCCTTAAGTTGTGTCCAGCAGCCCTCCCCTCACCCCTCTATATATAGGAGGAGAGGGGCAAGGGGGCCGGCCCTCTAGGGGAAACCCTAGAGGGGGGCGGCGGCCAAAGGGTGGGGGCTTGCCCCCCAAGCAAGGGGGGTGCGCCCCCTTTAGGGTTCCCCCCCCTAACCCTAGGCGCATGGGCCCAAGGGGGGGGGCGCCAAGCCCACTAGGGGCTGGCTGCTATCCCTACGCAGCCCAAGTGGCCCCCCGGGAGGGGTGGTCCCTCCCGGTGGACCCCCGGAACCTCTCCGGTGGTCCCGGTACAATACCGGTATGACCCCGAAACTTTTCGGTGTCTGTTTAATAACTTCCCATATATAAAACTTTACCTCCGGACCATTCCGGAACTCTTCGTGACGTCCGGGATCTCATCCGAGACTCCGAACAACATTCGGTGAACACATACTTGTCTTCCTGATAACCCTAGCATCACCGAACCTTAAGTGTGTAGACCCTACGGGTTCGGGAGACATGCAGACATGACCGAGACTCTCCGGTCAATAACCAACAGCGGGATCTGGATACCCATGTTGGCTCCCACATGCTCCTCGATGATGTCATCGGATGAACCACGATGTCGAGGATTCGATCAAACCCCGTATACAATTCCCTTTGTCAATCGATACGTTACTTGCCCGAGACCCGATCGTCGGTATCCCAATACCTTGTTCAGTCTTGTTACCGGCAAGTCACTTTACTCGTACCATAATGCATGATCCCGTGATCAACCACTTGGTCACTTTGAGCTCATTATGATGATGCATTACCGAGTGGGCCCAGAGATACCTCTCCGTCATACGGAGTGACAAATCCCAGTCTCGATCCGTGTCAACCCAACAGACACTTTCGGAGATACCTGTAGTGTACCTTTATAATCACCCAGTTACGTTGTGACGTTTGATACACCCAAAGCACTCCTACGGTATCCGGGAGTTACACGATCTCATGGTCGAAGGAAGAGATACTTGACATTGGAAAAGCTCTAGCAAATGAACTAATCGACCTTTGTGCTATGCTTAGGATTGGGTCTTGTCCATCACATCATTCTCCTAATGATGTGATCCCGTTATCAACGACATCTAATGTCCATAGCCAGGAAACCATGACTATCTGTTGATCACAACGAGCTAGTCAACTAGAGGCTCACTAGGGACATATTGTGGTCTATGTATTCACACGTGTATTACGATTTCCGGATAATACAGTTATAGCATGAATAAAAGACTATTATCATGAACAAAGAAATATAATAATAATACTTTTATTATTGCCTCTAGGGCATATTTCCAACAGTAAGCACGTTGGTTAATGCACTTGAAAACAAAATGTTGAAGTTGCCATGTTAGCCCAATATAGTACAAAAAAGCAATGAAACCACATCTGAATCGATAACCTGAAAACAGGCACAGTGTGTTCAGATATCACAAAAGTCATTGTGGCAAAACGAAAAAATTGCGTCCGTAGTACAATGAAAATGCCACATTGTACTGACTGTAACATGGCAACAGACATGATATGGCATCTGGCACAATTGGTACGCAAATGTGGTTGCCATATTATGCAGCCAATTTGCCACACTGTCATATATGCATTGTGGCAACATACATTGTGTTCACATTCTATTTGCCACATGATTATACAATCCAAGTGGCAAACACGCACACTCGATGTGCACATTAGTTGCCGTCCAGTGCAGCTGGATGCCGAAACTGCATTGACTACCGATTGTGGCAACTATCAAAGTGTGGAAACTATAACAAGTAATTCAGAAAAAATTAGATATCACAATGAAAAAGCATGTTTGTGGTTACTATCATATAAATTCAGCAAAATTTAGTTTGCCACATGGAAGAGCGTGGGTGTGGCAACTATCATAGTCATTCAATAAAATTAGTTGCCATATGTGAAAGCTTGAATGTGGCAACTATGACAGACATTTTCAGTATTTTGTTGCCGCAAAGGAAAACACGTTTGTGGCAACTATCACATTTGTTCAGGGAGTTTAGTTACCACACATTTGTTCACGTTCAGTCATTCTGCCAAGTTCGCCTCGTTCTACAGTTTCAAAACCAAACTAACTAGATCTAGGTTTCAGTGGCAACTACTTCGACTTCAAAATCACCCTCAAAATTCTCGCACGAACTGACTGCAAACACAAATTCGAACCAATGCGCATCAAAACAAACCGGGGGACACCTTCCAAATCCATGCGCAAGACTAGTGCGTGCCTCCGAACAGGCATAACCGCACCGACGATGCCGCCGCGGCGGCGGCGACGAAACTGCCCAGTGCCACCAAAAAATGGCTAGCAGGCAACTTCGGCGCCGGCGGGAACGCCGACGCACCGCCGAATCGCCAGAATCTCTAGGAATCGATCTAGGAATCGAACAGGGAGGGAAAGGGGAAAAATGCAGGAAGTGGTTGCGAGAGATGAAGCGAGCATTACCTTCAACCTGCACGGATTCCGGCGAAGCTGCTCCGCTCCGGCGAGCACCATCGACGGCCGCGAACACCGTCGATTGTTCCGCCTCCGCCGTCGCCTTCTCCTCCAGGGGTTTCAAGTGCGAGTGGGTTGCGCCAGTAAATGCGTCGCGGGTAAGTAAATGGAACCGTGAGGGAGAGGGTGGAGGGGTGTGCGACGTGTTTGACGTCAACCGCGGTCGGAGCGTGGCGTGCGGGCGCATGGCAGTTCCACCGCACGCCTCTGAGTGGCAACCGCTGACCACGGGATGGCAACCACCAAGCGGGCGAACTGACTCGCACACCACACACGAGACTCGTCCTACGTGGCGCCGAAAACCGGCCTGTTTGCTACAAGATTCGTGCGTACAGAAGCCAACAAAGATGCTTGCGTGTGGTTGGGATGGTGAACGCCCACACGTGTGGGCGTTAACATTATCGAAAAAAAACATGAATGTCCACAAGACATATTGCCCGCGATCGCAAAAAAAAAAAAATTAGATCAAAATTCAAAATAGAGAAGAGAAAAAGAACAAATCCATCATGAATAGTGTTGAAAGAAGACAAAAGCAAAAATGACATTGTTCATATCTGAATTTGTCTTTTAGATTTCTTTTTGTGTATTTCAAATTTTGATCTGAAATTTTTTAGGGGTTCTAGACATGTGTTGGAACATCCATGATTCCTTTAGATTTTTATGACATGTTTAAATTTAAGTTTTGCAAGTTGGTACGATGGTATCACCTTATACTTTTTCATGTGGCAAAATGGATAAAAATAACCTCGAGACCCAACTAGTTCACAAAGTGAATCCTGGATGAAATTTTCTCACACCGCTGACCCTTTTGTGTAACCCGACATGTCGATGCTACGCTACGCTACACTACACTATGTATCGCCTGACTCTTGAATCCTGATGCTATGTATAGCCTGACTCCTGAATCCTGATGAGCGTGGCACCCAGGAGCCAAGCCGGGCCCCATCCTTGGTTGTGCAGGGCCCAGCCGACAGGCGCTATGCTACCACACTTTGTGAAATAGTTTCGCCACATGTTATGTATACTTCCTCTTTATTCCGATTGGTCCCGAAAATATACACGCCTGTCCGGCTATTTCCGGCAAGTCCCCTCCTGATTGCGCCTTGCGGCCTCTGTAAGCGCCGCTCCCACACCGTATGGCTTGGTCGCCTTGCCGGGGGCATCCGCCGCCTCCGCCTCCACCGCGGCAGCCGCGTCCTCCCCCGTCACCGCCTTGCCCGAAGGCAGCTTCGCCGTCGCGTTCCACTGACACACACAACAGACATGCATCCGGTGAGAGATGCAAGACAAGTGGCTGCCCCGCAGTCCGCAGATGTATGTACGCATGCATGTTCGTGGTCGTGTGGAGGACTGCACGTACCTTGAGGACGTCTCCGATGGTGATCTTGTCCTCGGCGTGCGCGGCCGTGGCGTTGGCATCCGCCGCAGCCTGCGCCTGAGCGGCGATCCCGGCAGGGATGTCCACTCCGGTGCCGACGGCCCGCACCTCCGCGGCGCGTATGGCCGCGGCGTCGGATCTCTCCACGGGGTCATCCCCAACGGCCCGTGCCGCCGCCTCCAGCGCCTCCGAGATCTTGACCTTCGTGTCCTGCTCTTCGTCGACGACCGCGCGGCAGCCCCCGTGCGCAAGCCGCTCGTCGTCGCTCGGGGCGACGGTCACGGCTGCGTCGAACACCCAGCCGGGGCTACAGGTGTCGATTTCGGTGTAGGTTTGGCAATCTACTTTGCCTTTGGCCTGCGCCATGGCTCTGGCTTCTGTGTTCAGCTGCCTCTCGCGCGGGCGCTTCCCGTCGTGTGCGGCGGGTGGTGTACACTAGCGGCTGAGTTTATAGAACGGCCGCGGCAGTAAAGCCGGGGACGTGGTCGGGAATGACACGTGGTGATACGTGTCAGCTGGGAATCTACTGCCACTTTGTTGTAGGGCATGCTCGACGACACCTGGCTCGAGGCAAAATGCCCCTGATACAGCCGCGTCACCTCAGCTTTTACTTTGACGAAACCAGCCACGTCGAGCCATTTCATTGTCACCGCTGAAGAACCATCAAAAGGCGGCGGGGTTTTCTGTTCGGATTGGGGAACCATCAACTACTTCCTTTTTTCCAAAATAAATGTTTTCTTAGTAACTTTAGTGTACAGTTGTATCAAGGTTGGGACACTTATTTTAAGACGAAGGAAGTATGTTCAAGTTGCGTAGAAAAAATTGATGAAAATTGACTATTTCAGTCATTAGGTTTCGATCCAACGGTAGGGCGGAATTTTCTTCCTCCCAGCGGTAAGCTAGGTGCTGAGCCGCGGCCAAGCTTCCGCCTCTACATGCCGGTGCATTGCTGCCAGTTCTTATCGGGCATGACCTGCCGGACGGGTGCTTAGATTAAGATCGTTCCTACTATTCTTGTTATGGACAATTCATAGAATTTACAAAAATGATTCGCTAGTTCTATTTGCTTCATTTTTTTCATATGTATATTCTTTTACACCCTTCGTACTTGTTGAGTATAATGTATATTAGAAAGTATAGGATAGCTTAGAATTTGTTCCTGACTTGTCTTGTACTCCAAGTTGATCATTGTATTCCTATATATATGCCCACGAAGCTCAAGCAATACATCAAACTATTCCGCCAATTCCCTCTTTCCCTTCTAACATGATATCAATTTCCGGGTTCTAAACCCTAGCCGCCGCCGCTTCCGCACCCGCGCACCGCCCCTGGGGCGGTCGGCCTCCATGACCGCCGCCGGGGGCTGCGCCGCCCGTACCTAGGGTTCGTCCGTTGGCCGTGTTGGTCGGCTGTCCTAGAGAGTCTTTTTCCCGAGCCCTTGCTCCGGGTTTTTTCGCTCTCTCGCCGGTCGTTTTGATCGGTGTTTTTCTTTTTGGTTTTCCGATCTAATCTTGATCCGTTTGCGTCGCCCGCCACGGCCGTCGACCCGCGCGCGCCTCTACTCCGACACCAGTGCGACCAGCCGGCTACTTCACCGACCCGGCGGCTTCGCGCGTCTGCCCGCTGGTCGCCCCGACCCGACGGCCTCGCGTCATGTGGCGGCCCTTCACCGCTGCCGTTCACGCGCCGGCTCGCCCGTCGATCTACGCTGGCCATCACCGCCCTACTCCGACCGGGACTCCTGTATCACCCCGATCCGGCGGCCTCGCGCCATGCGGCGGCCAATCATAGCCGCCCTGCCGCCCGCCGTCATCGGCTTCATCTCGGACTCCGCCGCCACCCCGCCTTCACCGAGCGGCGTCCCCGACCTCGCGCGCGATCGGCTTGATCACCCGCTCGCCGCGGCGATCCGCCACATCTACGCCGCGCGACCGACCTGTCCCGTCGGTTACGCGCGCCTCCGCAGGTCCCGTGAAGATCGTCCCCGAATTCAGCGCGCCTCTCCACCGATCGAGCATTGGGCTGCCGCTACGTCGCCCCGTCGGGCCGCAGCGCCGCCGCCCCATGGTTCTCCTCGCGGCTGCATCGACCCGTGTGTCGCCGCTGCGTCGCCCCTTCGGGTCGTAGTGTCACGATACGCGGTCCCCGCCGTCGCCCCGAGGCCGTCCCCGCAGCTGCTGTCGTGGTTCTAAGTCTGACAGTAGTGTAGGGGGTACTAAGGAGAGGCAAGATTATAGCTATGGAGTTGTTGTGCACACAAGAGTTTTACGAGTTCATGCCCTTCTCGGAGGAAGTAACAGCCCTACACCTCGGTGCCTGGAGGCGGTCGACTGGATTATATGTGTGAGAGTTACAGGGGTGCGAACCCTTCTGCCAGTGAAGGGGGGTGGCTTATATAGAGGATGCCAAGACCCCAGCCAGCCCACGTAGCGGAGGGTTTAAAGTACATTAAGGCCAGGCGTTACTGGTAACGCCTTACATAAAGTGTCATCATGACCATAAAGACTACTTAATTACAGACCGTTTGGATATAGAGTAGATCTTGAACTCCTGGTGGTCGAGTGAGTCTTCATGGTCGAGTGTCTTCAAGTTCGTCGAGTGTCTTCCAGTCAGTCGAGCGGAGTCCCTCTAGGTCGACTGGAAGACGGCTTCTTCTAAAGATGTCCTCGGGAGGGTACCTTGGACAGGTCCATGACCCTACCCCAGGTACATGACTTCATCATTAGCCCCCGAATGGATCGAGGTTTGAGTGAGGAAGAAGTTGGTAATCTTTCCGACCTGTTTTCTGGTGCTATAAATGTGTCTTACTCTGGATCAATGACTTTTAAGTGAGGGTGTCAACTTTTCTTTCAGTCGCCTTGATCCATTCTTTATATCTGTCGAGTGAACTTTATGAACTTGGAGATTTCCGAGCGACGGATCGCAGGAGATCTTCCGTCTGACAAGTTGCCCTGCGGTTAGCGGATTTAGTGGGATCCGAATTTCGGGAAGCGCGCGAAGCGGAGAAGGCCGCGGTACTCGGATGGGATAAGGCAGAGATGCCTCGATTCCCACGCCGCCTTTTTCGCCACGTATCGCTCGCGCGACTGTTTCGGGATTTGACGGGATTGCCCGGGCCTACCAGTCAGCCACTCGGAAGCGACTCCATATAAGGAACCGGGCGGAGGTTTTTGAACAGTGCTCCCTCATTTTCCCCTCCTCCATCTTCAGATTCATCCGTTACGCTTGCCATCTGTTCAGCGCCGCTGCTCCGTTCCAGCCTCGTCGGCGACAATGGAGAAAGAGAAGATGGCGGCTTTGGAGCGGGCGAAGAAGGCGACGGCGAAGGCGAAGGGGAGAGCGACCAGTCGGGGCGGATCCTCGTCGCGGTCTCGCCTGCCGCAAGGTTGGATCCAGGGGGATTGGATCCGCTCGACCATCACCCAGAAGGATCTCGATGACCTGGCCAACGAAGGGCTGATCGAGCATGGGGCAGCGAGGCTTCCGGGGACGGAGTGGCAGCCGCAGCCTCAGGAGGGTGAGTGTGTCCTCTTAGCGACTCATGTCGATCGTGGGTTTTCTCTGCCGCCGCATCTTTTCTTTCGGGGGTTTCTGAACTTCTTCGGGGCTCAGCTCCACCACTTCACACCCAATTCCATTGCCTATCTCGCCGCTTTCGTGTCTTTGTGCGAAAACTTCTTGGGTTGTCGGCCGCACTGGGGCCTTTTCAAACACATATTCACTTGTCGCTCTCAAACGGTGAAAAAGGCTAATCCAAATGACGAGAGAACCCAAGTAATCCAGATGTGTGGGGGTCTTGGGGTCCAGATGAGGAGTAAGAGTGCTTTTCCAGCTATGACCCTTCCCGAGTCAGTTAGAGGGTGGCAGTCGACCTGGTTCTATTGCCAAGACCAGTCGACGCCAGGCAGTCTATTGGGCTCCCTCCCTTCTCCATGAGTCGAGTGAACAAGCCGTCTTCTCTGAAAGTAGTTCCGGAGGAGAAGGCTCAGGTTAAAATGTTGATGGAGCGTGTAGTCCAACTCATTCGCGACGGTGTGACTGGCATGGATCTTCTGGAGGTTTTCCTTCGACGGCGCATCCAGCCACTCCAATAGCAGGGCCACCCGATGTGGTTGTACTCTGGTACTGAAGACACCACTCGGTTCCACCCAGAGGAGGCCGACGATGTCACACTGGAGAGGTGGATGACTGCCATCACAGGGAACAAGGACAACCCTCGTGGGGCCAGGAGGATCCCGCCACTCGACCAGTCTTATGAACCAGACAAGGTATGACCACTTATCTCTGACTGTAATCATGTTTCGTCCATTCTGTTTTGCTGCAGATCAGTCGATCGACTTTTGTCTTGTTTGTTGTCCTTCAGGCTACCACTGAGTTGTATTCGATGCCCAACGGGGCGCAAGCACAGACCGAGGAGGAGGAAGGAAGTGGAGGTGAAAGTCAGGAGGAGTGGGAAAATCGGATGGCGATGAGGGTGATGAAGATGCAGGCTCCGATGAGGAGGAGGAGGAAGAGGAGGAGGAAGTTGCACCTCCCGTTCTGAAAGAAGGTCCAAGCTTGCCCATGACCCTGCGGTCGAGCGCGGAAAGGGGGCCGCGCCTGTTGTGCAATCGACCAAGCGTCCTCGGACGACCTCTCCAGCGCCGACTGAGAAAGCGCCAAAGCAATCTCGAGTGGTGCCGTCAAAGCCGACGAAGGCTTTGCCGAAGATGAAGATGGTGATTCCCACTATTTCTGGGTAATGACATAACTTGTGTCTTCTTGTTTCTTATGGATTTATTCTTGGTCGATTCGTCAGCTGACCGACTGATTTCTGAAACTGCAGTGCAGCTACTTCTGATACCTCGGCCAGATCTGAAGATCAAGAAATGGAGGATGCCATCACTTCCAACCCTGGTATGACCTTTGAAGTTCCATTTTCAGTCGGTGGGATCTTCGTTTTTAACTTTGACTCTTTTCTGCAGCTCCATCTAATATCATCATTGATCTTCCTGATGATGATGAAGACGAGGAACCACTGAGGCAGAGGAGGAATAGGAGAGCGTCTGCTGGCAAGGCAGCTCAGGTCATATCAGCACCTGAGACATTGGTTGCGGAGGGGAACAAGGTCACTCGGCCTACCGTATCCTTTGTGGTGCCGCTGACGAGTGCTTGCCCTTCGTCGTCGAGTGCTGGTCAGCCTTCACTTTTCTCTACCCACCACGTCCCTGAAGACCAAGCAAGCGCTGCTAAAGAAGCCATACGCCAGGCGGGGGTTATGATGGAGAATGTGAAGGCGATCCGAGATGCCAGTCAAGCAGCTTATGCCGCCAGTTCAGCCCTTCAGAGCAATGTTCAGGTTGGTTGATCACTGCCTGTTCTGTTAGGATATGGTATCTGAAAACTTTTCTTTCTGAAAATCTTAGTATCTGTCGTACGCCCACTGGGTGTGTCGATTGAGATTCTGGATTGGTGGGGGCACGCTGAGTGCACCCACTGGGTGTAGTCCCCAAGGCTATGGTCGACTGCTGGCAGTGGACCATAGTCTTTATGTCTTGAGTTTTTTTATTACTGTCTTCACTCGATCTGGTCGAATGGAATCATGAACCAGTGGGGGCACGCTGAGTGTACCCACTGGGTGTAGTCCCCGAGACTGTGGTCGACTGATGGCAGTCGACTATGGTCTGAAGAACACACTCTCTCTTTTTTTTGGTCGACTAACCGACTCCGAGTCTAGCTGATAGAACTAGTGGGGGCACGCTGAGTACACCCACTGGGTGTAGTCCCCGAGACTACAATTGAATGTTTAGATTCAGCTGTAGTCTTAGAAATACTACGATTTTTCTCTTAGTCACTCGGAAGTGACCTATCTTTGACGTCCGTCGATTGGTTTTTTGCAGAAATCTTGCGAGCTTGCAGCTCGTTATACTGAATTGGAGAACAAGCATATCCAACTCGAACTTGATCTGAAGCTTGTCCAGGAGAACTTCACGAAGGCGAAGGAGGAGGCAAAAGGTATGTTTGGTGAGAATCTTGACGACTGCCTTTGCTTCTTGTCCATCCCCGAGTCTGATCTTACTTTGATTTTACAGATAAACTGAGGGATTCTCTGAAGAAGAAGGATCTTGACCTCGCTGAGGCGCAGAAAGCAGCTTCCGAGAAGACCAGGCTCGTAGAAGAAAAGTTGGCTTCGATCAACAAACTTGAAGAGGAAAACACTAATCTGAAAGTTGCTCTCGATGTGGCCAACCAGGAGGTCACTCGACTGAAGAATGACAAGATGGTCCTGAGTGACAAAGCTAGCGAACTGGTGGGAAAGAAGAATGATCTGGAGGCTTATCTGGGAGGACTCGCCAAGAAGCTATTCCTCATGCTTGAAGGTAACCCTTTGTATCTGACAGGCTTTTTAATTTTGGCCTCACCACCAAATTGCTGTCTTAACTTTGGGGTTGTGTCTACAGAGTTCTGCCAGAACTTTGAGGAGGAGACTGGTCGACTGGAGACGAGCCTAGATCCCATCAACTCTCCTGTGAAGGATGAAACTGCCATGAACGTGCTCCAACTCGAGTCTCGTGTTGCTGCCGTTGTTGACTATCTTGCAAGGCTGAAGGTTGCGACGACATGCATCGACACGACGCTCTGCCCAGGAGAAGCACTTCAGAATGACCTTGAGTCCCTGATGACTCAACTGAACGAAGTTCCAAGTCGAGTGCAAGAATGGAAGAAGTCTTCTTCCAGGTGCGGTGCCGATGTTGCTCTATCTCTGGTCCGTGTTCACTGCAAGGATGCGTGAGATGACAAGCTGGCAGCTCTCAAGGTGGCCAATACCAAGAAGCATGACTTCCGATCCTTCATGGAGACCTTCATCGCTGCTGCCACTCGAATCGCAGATGGAATCGACCTGGACGAGTTTGTTGCGCCTTCCAGCCCTCCATAGGAGGGGTAAAAAACTTCTATGCTTGATGCTTTAAATTTGCCTCGGAATGCCAAGTGGTTTTTGTAACCGACAAACTTTAACAGGCTTGGTGCCTGAGCACTTCTGGATCCGTAAGACGTTATCTGAACTTAGGTTTGTCATTGAATATGTTTGCTTCTGCCTTCGAACGATCATCATCCTTTGCTTGGAATATATACTAGTGTTTGTGATGCTCTTTTGTAGGTAGGGACGAAGCACAAATTGCAATCGACTTTACTCGTCATGCTTAGGCGAGCGCTGGGCTGCCGCTAAGCCCCCGAGTGGGAGGTTTGCTCTCCACTCAACATGATTTTCAAAAACTTAGGCGAGCACTGGGATGCAGCTAAGCCCCCGAGTGGGAGGTTTGTTCTCCACTCGGTAGGATTTTAAAAAACTTAGGCGAGCATTGGGCTGCAGCTAAGCCCCCGAGTGGGAGGTTTGCTCTCCACTCGGTAGGATTTTCAAAAACGTAGGCGAGCACTGGGCTGCAGCTAAGCCCCCGAGTGGGAGGTTTGCTCTCCACTCGGTAGGATTTTCAAAAACTTAGGCGAGCACTGGGCTGCAGCTAAGCCCCCGAGTGGGAGGTTTGCTCTCCACTCGGTAGAATTTTCAAAAACTTAGGCGAGCACTGGGCTGCAGCTAAGCCCCCGAGTGGGAGGTTTGCTCTTCACTCGGTAGGATTTTCAAAAACTTAGGCGAGCACTGGGCTGCAGCTAAGCCCCCGAGTGGGAGGTTTGCTCTCCACTCGGTAGGATTTTCGTGGCGTAGTCCTGGAGGAGAAGGTAGCAGTCGACCTGCGCTACGTCCTCCTTGCGGAGCGCATGTTGTATTTGTGGCGTAGCTCAGAAGGAGAAGGTAGCAGTCGACCTGCGCTTCGTCCTCCTTGCGGAGTGCATGTTGTATTTGTGGCGTAGCTCGGAAGGAGAAGGTAGCAGTCGACCTGCACTTCGTCCTCCTTGCGGAGCGCATGTTGTATTTGTACTTAGGCAAACACTAGGTTGCAGCTAAGCCCCCGAGTGGGAGGCTGGCTCACCACTCGGCAGGATTTTGTTTTAAACTTAGGCGAGTACTTTGACTGCAGCTAAGCCTCCGAGTGGAAGGCTGGCTTACCACTCGGTAGGATTTTGTTTAAACTTAGGCGAAACGGATTCGCGGCTAAGCCTCCGAGTGGAAGGCTGGCTTACCACTCAGTAGGAATTTGTTGAAACTTTAGGCGAAACGGATTCGCAGCTAAGCCTCTGAGTGGAAGGCTGGCTTACCACTCGGTAAGGATTTTTGTTGAAACTTAGGCGAAACGGATTCGCAGCTAAGCCTCCGAGTGGAAGGCTGGCTTACCACTCGGTAGGGATTTTTTTGCAAACTTAGGCAAAACGGATTCGCAGCTAAGCCACCCATTGGGGGACTGATTTATGTGAACAAAAGTAATAACAATCACTGGGAAAATTATGAAACTCTTGTCTTTGATAAATAAACTACAGAAGTACTTTTATTACAACTCATCCGAGTGAATACTTAAGTATAAAAGGGGCAGAGCAGATCCGCATTCCAAGCTCGTGGATCATCAATCTGGTGATCGGCATTGTAAATACGGTATGCTCCGTTGTGGAGAACTTTGGTAACAATGAAGGGGCCTTCCCAAGTAGGGGCGAGTTTGTGTGGCTTCTGTTGGTCCACTCGGAGGACCAAGTCTCCTTCTTGGAAGGCTCGGCTCTTCACATTTCTGGCGTAGAATCGACGCAAGTCTTGCTGATAGATGGTCGATCGGATCATGGCCATCTCTCTTTCTTCTTCTAGAAGGTCGACTGCATCCTGCCGGGCTTGTTCTGCTTCAGCTTCAGAGTAGAGCTCGACTCGCGGTGCATTGTGAAGCAGGTCACTTGGCAGAACCGCCTCAGCTCCGTAGACAAGAAAGAACGGAGTCCTCCCAGTCGACCGATTTGGAGTAGTCCTCAATCCCCAAAGAACTGATGGAAGTTCGTCGACCCACGCGCCTGCTGCGTGCTTGAGGTCGCGCATCAACCGGGGTTTTAGTCCTTTGAGAATTAGGCCGTTTGCTCTTTCTGCTTGTCCATTCGACTAGGGGTGGGCGATTGAAGCGTAGTCGACTCATGTGCCTTGAGAAGCGCAGAAGGCTTTGAATTGATCGGAGTCGAAGTTTGACCCATTATCAGTGATGATGCTATGCGGAACTCCATATCTGAATATTAATTCTCTGATGAAGCTGATGGCACTGCCAACATCAAGATTTTTAATGGGCTTGGCTTCGATCCACTTGGTGAACTTGTCGACTGCCACCAGTACATGGGTGAAGCCGCTCCTGCCAGTTCTCAGTGGTCCAACCATATCTAACCCCCAAATAGCGAAAGGCCAGACGATTGGGATAGTCTTCAAGGCTGAGGAGGGTTTGTGTGACATGTTGGAGTAGAATTGACATCCTTCACACTTGTCAACTATCTCTTTCGCCATTTCATTTGCTCTGGGCCAGTAAAAACCCGCTCGGTATGCTTTAGCCACAATGGTCTAAGAGGACGCATGATGGCCACAGGTCCCCGAGTGGATGTCGTTGAGAATCATTTGACCCTCTTCCGGTGTTATGCATTTCTGGCTGACTCCATTCGTACTTTCTCTGTATAACTGTCCCCTCATGACAATAAAGGCTTTGGATCGACGGACAACCTCTCGAGCCTCTTCTTCATTCTCTGGGAGCTCTTTCCATAAAATATACGCGATATAGGGCACTGTCCAGTCGGGAGTGATAACCAGAACTTCCATGATTAAATCGACCACAGCTGGGACCTCGACTTCAGTCAGATCTGTGGCGCTTTTTGGCTGCGGGTCTTCTTCATTGAAAGGGTCTTCTTGAACTGGCGGCGTGTGAACATGCTCCAAAAACACGCCACTCGGGATGGCTTCTCTTTTGGAACCTATCTTCGCCAAGTCATCGGCTGCTTGATTTTTCAGTCGGGGGACATGATGTAGCTCTAATCCCTCAAATTTCTTCTCCAGCTTTCTGACTGCATTGCAGTAACCAGTCATGGCTGGGCTTCTGACGTCCCACTCCTTCATCACTTGGTTAACCACTAAGTCTGAGTCACCGTAGACCATGAGGCGACGGACGCCGAGTGAAATGGCCATACGCAACCCATACAAGAGTGCTTCGTATTCTGCTTCATTATTGGAGGAATCAAAGTGAATCTGGAGTACATATCTGAGCTTATCTCCTTGGGGGGAAACCAACACTACCCCGACACCGGAACCATTCAGCATTTTAGAGCCATCGAAGAACATAGTCCAGTGTTCCGAGTGAACTTGAGTCGGTAACTGCTGTTCAGTCCACTCGGCGAGGAAATCTACTATTGCTTGGGACTTGATAGCTTCCTTTGCCTCAAATCTGATATCTAGGGGAAGAAGTTCAATCGCCCATTTTGCCACTTAGCCAGTTGCATCTCTGTTGTGCAGAATCTCTAATAAGGGGGCGTCGCTGACGACTGTGATGGTATGATCAGAGAAGCAGTGTGCAACTTTCTTCGTGGTCATATAGATCCCATATACAAGCTTCTGATAATGAGGGTATCTTTGCTTTGATGGGGTTAGGACTTCAGAAATGTAATATACTGGGCGCTAAACTTTGAAGGCTTTCCCTTGTTCTTCCCGCTCGACCGTAAGTACAGTACTGACGACTTGTCCTGTGGCTGCAATGTAAAGCAACAAAGGCTCTCTGCTGATCGGGGTAGCAAGCACCGGCTGGGTGGAAAGCAGGGTTTTTAACTCTGCAAACGCTGCGTCAGCTTCAGGAGTCCACTCGAACTTGTCTGACTTCTTCATCAGTCGGTAAAGAGGCAATGCCTTCTCACCAAGATGAGAGATGAATCGACTTAAAGCGGCCAAGCAACCAGTAAGCTTCTAAACATCGTGCACACGCATAGGTCGTTTCATTCGGAGTATAGTGCCCACTTTCTCTGGGTTTGCATCGATTACTCATTTGGAAACGAGAAAACCGAGTAACTTTCCACCAGGAACTCCGAATGTGCACTTGGATGGGTTAAGCTTGATATCATACCTCCTGAGCTTGGCAAAGTTTCAGTGAGGTCAGTCAGCAGGTCGGAGCCTTTCCATGACTTGACCACAATGTCATCCATGTACGCTTCCACATTCCGACTGATTTGAGTGAGCAAACACTTCTGAATCATCCTCATGAACGTGGCTCCGGCATCCTTGAGGCCGAATGGCATGGTGACATAACAGAAGCACCCGAATGGGGTGATGAAAGCTGTTTTGATCTCATCGGGCCCAAACAGATGGATCTGATGGTACCCGGAATAAGCGTCTAAGAAAGACAGTCGCTCACATCCCGCAGTCGAGTCGACTATTTGGTCGATGCGGGGAAGAGGAAAATGATCTTTCGGGCAGGCCCAATTGATATGTTTAAAATCAATGCACATGCGAAGCGAATTGTCCTTTTTGGGGACCATGACGACATTGGCGAGCCACTCGGAGTGGTAAATCTCTCGGATAAACTCTGCTGCTAAGAGTCGAGCCACTTCTTCGCCAATGGCCTTCCTTTTCTGGACGGCGGACCGTCGCAGATGTTCCTTGACAGGTTTTGCCTTTGAATCGACTCGCAGATGATGCTCAGCCAGTCCCCTGGGTACACCCGGCATGTGAGAAGGTTTCCATGCAAAGATGTCCCAGTTCTCACGGAGGAACTGGATGAGCGCTTCTTCCTATTTGGGGCCGAGTGTTGTGGAGATATGAGTCGGAGCAGCGTTGGGGTCGGTGGGTGGATGTGAACTGGTTTTGTCTCACCGGACGACTGGAACGCTGACTCCGTAGCAGGCTTTTTGGCTCGCAACAAATCACTCGGGTCCGCATTCCTCTGGTGTTCCTGCCACTCTTCTGCCACCATCTGAGCATCGGCAATGTTTGAGCCTTTCTGGAAGCACTCTTCTGCCTTCTTGCGATTACCAGTGATAGTGATCACGCCTTTAGGGCCAGGCATCTTTAATTTGAGGTACACGTAACATGGTCGGGCCATAAAACGTGCATAAGCTGGCCTGCCCAAAATAGCATGGTAGGCACTCTGGAAATCTACAACCTCAAATGTCAGCTTCTTTTTGCGGAAGTTTTTGGAATCACCAAAAACCACATCAAGAGAAATCTGGCCGAGTGACGCGGCCTTCTTGCCAGGAATGACTCCATAGAAACTCGTGTTGCTTGTGCTGAGTCTGGACATCGGAATGCCCATCCCTTTCAGCGTCTCAGCGTACAGTATATTCAAACTACTGCCGCCATCCATCAACACTTTAGTCAGTCGAGTTCCCTCAATGACTGGGTCGACCACCAGAGCTTGCCTCCCAGGGGTAGCTATGTGCGTCGGGTGATCAGACTGGTCGAATGTGATGGCGGTTTGAGACCACTTCAGATAATTGGGTGTTGCCGGAGCAACCATATTCACCTCTCGGTTTATAACTTTCAGTCGGTTTTTGCTCTCAACGTCAGCAAAAATCATCAGGGTGGAATTGACCTGCGGATATTCTTCGTCACTGTCCTCCTTGTCCTCGACTTTGTCCGACTCTTTTTCCTTATCCTTGTGTTGCTTCCCTTGAAACTGCTGTATCAGGAGTCGACACTGCCGAGTGGTATGCTTCGGGTAAATGAAGTTACCCTCTTCATCTTTCTTCGTGTGGACGTGTCACGGTAAATCCATCACGTCGTTTCCTTCTTTATCCTTTACTTTTTTAGGGTTCCAAGGCCCTTTGGGCTTTGCTTTGAACTTTCCTTGAGTCATGGCCAGGGCTTCTCCAGGAGCAGATGGCTCGGCTTTCCGCTTTTGCTTCCGACTGGAGTTCCCTCCTCCGGTTTCCTGGGCGACTGACTTATGCTTGCCGCTCCGGAGCCAATCCTCTTCCTCACCATTGGCATATTTGGTGGCTATTTCCATCATTCGACTCAGAGACATGTCTCCGGTTCGACCGAATTTCAGGCTTAGCTCTCTGTACTTTACGCCTTCCTTGAAGGCACAGACTGCCTGGTGATCAGATACATTCTCTACTGTGTGATGCAACGTGATCCGTCTCTGGATGTAGCTCTCAAAGTTTCATTCGACTTCTGCACACAAGATTGTAGCTCTATCAGTCCTGCTGGTCGCTTGCATGTTTCTTCGAACGTTCTGACAAACACTCGGGAAAGGTCTTCCCACATGTAAATGCTGCTGGGCGTCAACTGATTCAGCCATGCTCTGGCTGACCCTTCCAACATAAGAGGCAGATGCTTCATGGCCACCTCGTCATTTCCGCCGCCGATCTGAACAGCCACTCGGTAGTCCTCAAGCCAAGTATCGGGCTTAGACTCACCGTTGAACTTGCTGACTCTAGTCGCCAACCTGAAGTTGGGAGGAATCACTGCGGCTCGTATGGCTCTGCTGAAGCACTCTGGTCCGGAGACATGCACTCGGCTGCTGACGGGTACATCTCTGTCATTGCCCTCTTTGTGAGCTCTGTTCCGGTCGACCAGACCTTGAACGATGATGGATCTCGCATCAAAGCCTGGTTCTCCGGGGTTGACCGGGATCCTTCGTCTGCCACTGTGCTGGCGTCTATCATCCTGCTGTCGAGGCACATAAGATCCACCCCTTGGGGGAGGAGTGGGCACTCGACGTCGATCGTTGCAATCGAATCGGTGATCATACTGCTCATAGTTCATGTACTGATCATGCCGGTCACCATGCCCTTCACGCCTCGGGGGCGATCTGGGGCTGCCATGGATCTGCTGTGAATCCTGTTCCGCGACTGCGATACAGCTGAATTCTGATCTCCTGCTGCCCGGAGCAAATCTCTGATCTACATCAAGCCTCTGCCAGCCTCTGACTGGGAAGGCTGAATCGATTCCGCTATACGGGCTGCAGCTGCTAAATTCTGAATTGGAGTTTGATATACCTGAGTCGGAGGTGGAAAGAGCTGGCGTCGACTGGAGTCTGGAATCCGTTGCCGCGCGCGTTCGTCGAGTGCCCGCTGAAGGTTCTCCAGTCGAGTGCGCTCAGCCAGGTTGGCCAAGCGCGCATCCTCCAAGGCGCGAGCCTCAGGGGTTTCTCCAATGATCGGAGTGTGAAGCGCATCCATGTTCCGGCGGCGAAGCTCTTCCCTCTGCTGCGAATTGAGGGGCTCGGGGAGGTATTCCTCATGGACGTGCGACGGATCGCCTCCGCCGTTGCCTCCCTCGGCACCGGGAAAGCCGGGGGGAACGTGCAGTCCATTGACCATCAGGATCTCCGCCGCTGGATCACTGCTGTCGCACTCGGATGCAGTCTCTACGGAGCCAGTCGACAGGTCGAACAGGCCGTAGAGAGATTCGTCAGGCTGGATTGCCGCAACTTGGGCGGTGGTCGACTGGCGAGCCACCGCATGCCTCACCAACCGTTGAAGCCTCGACCGACCGGAGCACTTACGCCGGCGGCAAGCTGGGAGGGAGGATGACACAAAAACCGGCCGATACTGGGTCGACGGTTGCCGCAGAAGGACACCATGGACGCACGCTCGAAAGTGCGTAGCTCCGCGGACTGGGAGCGCGTCAACGTCGAGTGGAGCCTCCTGCAACAAGGCAGAGTCGTCGGCGATGAACGTGAGCGCGCCGAGACGGATCTCGCGGCCCTCAACCAAAACTCCACCTGAAACCATGATGATGGGAATCGGAAAAATTGCAACTTCTCCAATAAGTCGCTAAGACACCTGCCCCATGGTGGGCGCCAACTGTCGTGGTTCTAAGTCTGACAGTAGTTTAGGGGGGTACTAAGGAGAGGCAAGATCCTAGCTATGGAGTTGTTGTGCACACAAGAGTTTTACGAGTTCAGGCCCTTCTCGGAGGAAGTAACAACCCTACGTCTCGGTGCCCGGAGGCGGTCGACTGGATTATATGTGTGAGAGTTACAGGGGTGCGAACCCTTCTGCCAGTGGAGGGGGTGAGTTATATAGAGGATGCCAAGACCCCAGCCAGCCCACGTAGCGGAGGGTTTAAAGTACATTAAGGCCAGGCGTTACTGGTAACGCCTTACATAAAGTGTCATCATGACCATAAAGACTACTTAAATACAGACCGTTTGGATACAGAGTAGATCTTGAACTCCTGGTGGTCGAGTGAGTCTTCATGGTCGAGTGTCTTCAAGTTCGTCGAGTGTCTTCCAGTCAGTCGAGCGGAGTCCCTCTAGGTCGAGTGAAAGATGGCTTCTTCTAAAGATGTCCTCGGGGAGGGTACCTTGGACAGGTCCATGACCCTACCCCAGGTACATGACTTCATCAGTTGCACCGACTCGCGAACCGCCGTTGCGTCGCCCCTTCGGGCCGTAGCATTGCGGCCCGCGGTCCCTGCCGCCGCCCCGAGGTCTTCCCGCCGTCGCCCCGACCCTCCTGCCGCCGCTGCGTCGCCCCTTCGGGCTGTAGCGCCGCGGCCCGCGGTCCACTCCATCGTCACCGCGCGTCTACCTCTCGTGGTATGCACCGCGCCGTCTCCCTTGGCGTGGGAACGCCACCGTCCGCGCCGGTCTTGGTCATGTTGTCAGGGTTTTTCGCCTACTTCGAGCACCGCCGCCGCACTCCTAATCTAGCCGCGGCCGCCGCCGTCAGGCCGCCGCTGCTGCTACCCCTGTAGCCGCCACCACCACCCATACACCCTCCTTCGTCTTCGTATAGCATCAGCCCGTCGTCACCGTCGCCGTTATCTACCCCGACCGCTTCATCTACTCCGACAACCGTCATCGAGTCCTTCTCTGCTGGCCTCTCCGACTTCTTCGACATGGCGTATAGCTCGTGCAGGTCCCATTCTATGCATGCCCAGTGCTGGCAACACCGCCGCGTGTCTTCGTCCACGACGTGTCCTCGGGCCTGGCAAGCCTGGTGCGGCGCTTCGTCAACTTTGTCTTCGTCGGTCTACGCATGCCTAGTGCTGGCGACACCGACACGTGCCTTCGTCTACGATGTGTTCCCGGGGTTGGCAACCCCGGCGCGACGCGTCATCAACATCATCTCCTTCCTGGCGCACCACTACTTCGACACCACTGCGCCCACGACTAACTCGGTGCCTCCTTGCGCCCGCGGCTCCACGACAACTTCCTAGACACCGGCTACCCCGACTCGACATCGACCACGGTATTCTTCACACGGCTACCTCGACCAGGGCTCCACCACCCACGCTCTCGGCTACAACGACAAACGGCAAAAAGGGCTACCCCTGCTTGAGCAACCTCGTCGGTTTTCACTCCAGCCACGACTCCGCGGTGCATGTACCGTTGCGACTGTGGGGGGGTGTCCGTCGGCTTGCCTTCGGATTCTTCTCCAGTCTCACCGTCTGCATCGCTACCGTTGTGACTATGGGGGGATGTTGAGTATAATGTATATTAGGAAGTATAGGATAGCCTAGGATTTGTTCCTACCTTGTCTTGTACTCCAAGTTGGTCATTGTACTCCTATATATATGCCCACAAGGCTCAAGCAATACATCGAACTATTCCGCCAATTCCCTCTCTCCCTTCTAACAATACCGATACATCATGCATCTTAGAGCATGATTAATAGTATAGCCAGTTACTGGCTATATGATCTTGTTACTGGTTAATAATACAATATTCGTATATAAATATATATTTACCATTTTGTTGATACATGACCCACCTCACTCTCTCATAACATGTCCATGAGCACATGTTGTAGCCGGATGTTAATCAGTAGTCCGCTTCTCTTCTCTTTTCTGCTCTCTCCTCCAACTCATTAAATATATAATATTTAAAACCTTACAACCACCTACATCATTCTATTGTACTTGGTCTTATGTTGTACACTGCTATCAAGCCGGGGGGAAACTGAGAGAACTTGATGTTTATTTGCTAATGAAATACCATTGCACGCTGTGCTAGTTAGTCTAAAGTCATTGTAAGCATACATGCCCCCACATCTTCTATTGGTTGTTTTCTTTATTTAGACCAAGAAACAAGAAATAAGATAGAAGTCAATGCACCAGACCTAAACGTTTTGGGAATATTTGGTTTTCATAATGTGCCTAATGCACGGGTACAGAGGGAGTATTATGAATAGATGGAAATGGCAAGATGAAATTGCACAAATACACAACTTTTTGGCCTGAGGTAACATAAAACCCAACTCTAGGGGAGTTCAACAGAAAACCACAGCTCCAAAACTAGTTGGTAACGAAAAACACAAAACAACCAGTTTTATCTTACAAAAACTGACCAAATTTTAAATGTCTAGGCTAAATTGGTTGAAAATCCCCTAGATTGATCATTTCAGAATTCAGATGTTCCGATTACTGTAATTAATTTAGTTTTTTAACTCTGATTTTTTTAAGGGAAATTACAAAAAAATTCAAAAATTGAAAATAGTTGGGCTAAATTAGTTGCAAATTTCCCAAATTGTTCATTTAAGATTGAACCCATATGTCATAATTCTCCTTAACTGACTAATCAGAGCAAATTTGTGTTTTTTTACCGATTAGTTATGGAGTTGTGATTTTCTGTTAAAGTTCTCTGGGATTGTGGCTCTGTGTTACCTCCGCACCAGAACCTAGATATTAGTGCAATTTCCTCAAAGGGCGAATATTGTAGTTATGTTTTCGTCGGTGCAAATTTTTGAAACATGGTCTAGGCGCGCCTGTTTGGCAAAAAGAAAAAGGAAAAATAATAAAAAATAATAAAATTGAAACTTTGTCGGAATAAGTATTGTCTAGTGTATTACTCATGTGTAAAGTTTCAGGACAAAATGAGTTCACTAGTACTATTGGCAAAAATATTAAATTACAAGTACAAATTGTATGAATATTGAGCTTAATATAGTATCAGTTTTGTTTTTATTCGTTACAAAGACTAAAAATCATTTTGCCGCGAAACTTTACAAGAGAGTAATACACTAGACAATACTTGTTCGAAGAAAGTTTCCGATTCTTTTTTGAAATTCAGGTGTGCCTAGACCCAAGTTCCGTTGTGTATTTTCGTGTTTTCATAGATTATAGAGTACAACATTCACCTATGGAAGGTAACCTCACCATCCCTATATAAAAGAGGCGAGCTGAATCAAATTTGACTCATCATATCTGTCGAGCCAAGTGCATGAACATAACTGATTTATTTCATTTTTAAAGTTCCAACGAAATGTGAAAATGGAACCAATCGATTCCACTAGAATAGGACTGTGACATTTCATTTCATTTGGTTCCTCGACAAAACATGTCCCAAGTTGTTGCTCAATCAAGCGCGTCTCTAATGCTTTTATTGTTTTGATCTGAAAGGAATGGTTCGACCTCAAATGTTGGGGCTGACAATGAGCTTCATCTTCGTGATCGCCAGCTCGTCGGTCTTCTTATGCTTAGTCGGGATGCAGTCGTAGGTTTTTGGTGTGGAACTGAATTACAAAACAGGACGAACACAATGAACCAAGCCCCCCCTTGTCGGTGTCAAAACCGGCGGATCTCAGGTAGGGGGTCCCGAACTGTGCGTCTAAGGCTAATGGTAACAGGAGGCGGGGGACACAATGTTTACCCAGGTTCGGGCCCTCTTTATGGAGGTAATACCCTACTTCTTGCTTGATTGATCTTGATGAATATGAGTATTACAAGAGTTGATCTACCACGAGATCATAGAGGCTAAACCCTAGAAGCTAGCCTATGATTATAATTGTTGTCGTCCTACGGACTAAGCTAGGGTTACACAGAGTCGGTTATAGAGAAAGGAATATTCATATCCGAATTGCCAAGCTTGCCTTCCACGCAAAGGAGAGTGCCATCCAGACACGGGACGAAGTCTTCTATCTTGTATCTTCATAGCCCAACAGTACGGCCCATAGTCTGGCCATCTGAGGACCCCTTAATCCAGGACTCTCTTAGTAGCCCCTGAACCAGGCTTCAATGACGATGAGTCCGGCGCACAGATTGTCTTTGGCATTGTAAGGCGGGTTCCTTCTCCGAATACTCCAAAACAGATTTTCAACATAAGAATCGTGTCCGGCTCTGCAAAAGAAATTCCATATACCACCGTGGGGAGCATATATTTTCACGAGTCCAATCCGCTGATAATTTTTGCAACACGACATTACGTCATCGTCCGACCATTATTTTGAATCGTTTTTCCAGCCTACTCCTCCATGCTTCGTGAGGCGGTTTTATTGGCACGTCTTATCGAAGCGGAGATCATGTCCCCTTATTGCGGGATTCTCATCAACACGGACATGGGTAACTCAACCATCCCGTTGGTATGATTCCTTGGGAATAGGCATATTTTTAAGGCCGCGTAGGGGACGTTTGATATTCGTCGTCTTTATAAGGAGGCCAAGACTTATCTCTTACCTCCCACGCTTATCCTTTCTTCCTCCCACCTCAAGTTCCAACACCCAAGGCTTAATCCAGTCACTTCAAATCTCAAGCCATGTCCGGATCCAGCTTTCAAGGCCGGTAGACGGCCTCTTCTGTCACAGAGGAGGATATTACGAAGCTCCGAGAGGCGAGGTATTTGACCACAGAGATCCTTCACAGGCTTCCTGCTCAAGGGCAGCTTATCCCTACTCCTAGATCCAATGAGAGGGTCATATTTATCCCTCACTTCCTCCGAGGGCTAGGTTTCGCTCTTCATCCCTTTGTTCGAGGGCTCATGTTTTACTACGGACTAGATTTCCATGATCTAGCTCCGGACTCCTTCCTTCACATCTCATCATTCATTATCGTGTGTGAGGCCTTCCTCCATATTTCCCCACACTTCGGCTTATGGCTCCAGACCTTCAATGCGAAGCCGAAGATAATTGATGGGGGACACGCGGAGTGCGGAGGTGCTATAGTAAGCAAATTGGCCGATATTGCTTGGCCAAAGGGTTCCTTCACCGAAACTTCCGACATATGGCAACGGGAGTGGTTTTATATCATGGAACCCCGTGGTACAAAGTGGGCGGCTTCACCCGCCTTCCGATCTGGCCCTCCGCCACAACTTGCATCATGGATCAACAAGGGACTGGATTGGGGATCACTTAATGAAGTGCAGATGCTTCAAAGCCGCATTCGAGACCTTATTAAAAAGGACATCGGTCTCATCAAGATAATCCAAGTTATGCTACTCTGTCGGGTCCTGCCATGCCAGCGACGACCTCTCCGCATGTGGGAGTTCAATCCGGAAGGACCGCGAACCATTCAACGCTTCTTCGGCACGACGCTCGAAGGGATGTATAAATTATTCTTTGGGTCACGAAAAAAGTGTCCGGACACCACAGAGGATGCAGGCCTCGACTGCAACCACCCGGATTCCCCGGTAAGCACCCAACTTCCAAACACATTTTAGTTAAGTTTCCCATAAAAATATTCTAAGAAAACCGTGCTTGGCCAGGGCTGGATAAACAAGGCGGAGAGGATCAGGTGTTCGGCCCCTCTTCCCAAAAACCCAGCGGATCCGGTGTTAACCAGGATGCTGGCTCCGGCACCTTATCAAGTGCCGTTGAGGGAAGACAAGGAGAGGAGTGGGGAGGTCAAAAGTGGCCCCCATACCAGAGGTACGTCACGCACCGCATCTGGGGAAATTGGAACTTCTGTATTAGAGGATGAACGGGAAGGATAATCTAACATTCCCTCCCCCCACGGGAAGAAAAGAGCCGCCCCCGAAGACTTGAAGGCAGAGGCTTCCAAGCGAGGGGAAAAATCCCTTTCAGGGGCCCTGATTTGGGAGGCAATATTGCCGCACAGTGCCCACAAGGGGGCCAGCCTTTAGCCGAATCGTAAGTGAACAAAGGTGTTTTATAAGCATACCCCATTCTTTTCCTATATGTGAGGGTAATATTTGAAACGCATGTTTTGCAGTTCGGCATGTAGCCTCCCTCAACAATCTTCGTCCTCGGGGGATCTTCTTCTAGAGATGATGGAGAGCAAAACACATCCTCATACTTCCCCGCCCCATAAGGCGGATGACCCCGAGGTGTCGTCCCGGAGGATCTCTCCCGATCCGCAAAGGAGGACAAGGCCAGAATGTGACTCTTCGGCCGCCCGAGGTCCGGGGTGTTCGCCTCCTAGAGAGACCAACAACAAAAGCCCCGGACTATCCGATACAACCGGATATATTGACGGGCCTTCTGCGGAAAGCGCCTCTCTCAGAGGAACATCATACCTTAATGGGTACGGTGATTAAGAGAATTTCATCCACAAAAAAGTGGATTGAATGAAGCTTTCATGAGCCTGCTAAGAGGCTTCAAGGTACGTAATGTAACATTTTTAATTATGCTATAAACACAAGGTGGACTGTGTGTAGATAGTAGCCCCTGAGACTCTGGTTGGCATCCAAATGGAAGCGATCAGAGGATCAAAATATATATATATAAGCTAAGGAATAATTTTGCCAATTGACAGACAGGTTGTTTCAGCCCCGGAGACTGCCCGGGCTATAGAGGTTGCCGAACTGAAGCGACGACTGGACGTGGCAGATGATGACATCATACGTACGAACAATCGGCTTGACGAGGCACAAGGTATGTCTTCGGGGCTGTAACATCCCGGATTCGATGCGCCAGGTGTCTTCCAGTTATTCGCCGTAGTTGCCATGTCATTTGCTTGCGTGTTGCATTTTGCCATGTCATCATCTACATTTCATCTGTATGTTTTTCAAAACTTGCATCCGTTCGGGTTCTCCCGGTTCTCTCCGTTGTCCGTTCGGAGTCCGGACCTCTCACACGTGCCCCGTCGCCCCTCTCAGACCTTGTTTTCGTGTGTGGGTGTTAAACGTTCTCGAAATGGACTGAATCTTGCCAAGCGGCCTTGGTATAGCACCGGTAGACCGCCTGTCAAGTTTCGTGCCATTTGGAGGTCGTTTGATACTCCAACGGTTAACAGCGTAGCCTGAAACCCCCCTTTCTCTTTGCAGCCCAACACCCTTTCAAAGTGGCCCAAAACCCATCTAACCCCCCTCCATGCTCTCGGTCATTCGATCACGATCGCGTGGCCGAAAACCGCTCCTCATTTGGACTCTCCTAGCTCCCAGAAATCTATAAATAAGCCCCTCCCCCCGAAATTCGCGGATGAATTCTCCCCCGAAACCCTAGAAATTCCCCTCGCGCCGCCGGACACCTTCTCCTCCACCGACGGACATGTCCACCCGCCCCGCATCCAATCGGCAGTCACCACGTGTCCCGCGCCGCCGCCTCCCGTCCCGGGCGCCGCCGCGGCCCGCCGGGCCCGGTTCGGGCCCGCGCGAGCCCATCT
>NC_041389.1:586572145-586581843 GCF_002162155.2 Triticum dicoccoides
CCTAACTTATATCGTTGGTTGTATCGGATGGTTGCTTTGCAATACAAAGCGGGGAAACCCTTTTTCTTAACTGAATTACAGTATCAAACACTCGGACAACAAAAGGATATTGATCAGATTGTACTACCTTCATGTCAAAATATAAGACGTTTTTACAATGAGGTACTAGTATTTCATTTTAAAACTGAAATGTTTATTAAAATCGTATTATTCCAAATAATCACATCCGTACGACACATGCACATACCCTCGAAATTTAAAATAAGCTTGGTTCAAATCAGGAAACCATATGTGTAGGAACAACAAGTTTATTATTAGTCCAGCTGACAATGCATCAGTCGTGGCGGAGATGGATCTTGTACTCGACGGTGGCGTCGCCGGTCTTGGCGTCGAACCAGTGGGTCCGCAACTGGCAGTAGCCGCGCGCGAACCGAAAGACGCCGGTGCCGCCGACGACGGGCATCTCCCTGACGGCCCGGTCCGCCTGATTGGGCCCGATGATGGCGATGCTGCTCCCGTTGTAGGCGCCGTCGACGAAGACGAAGTTCATGGCCATGAGCAGCGACAGGCTGTCCTTGCCGGCGCTGATGTACATGCCTTGCGCGCGGCCGAGGAGCCTCGACGTCAGGTTGGGCCCCTCGGTGAGCGGGTCGTCGATGACGAGCACAGTGCCAAAGCCCGTGGCGGAGGCGTTGGAGGACGGCGCCTGCGCCACCTGCACCACCCTCGCGTTCGGCCCGCCGCTCACGACGTCGTGCCAGTACACCCGCAGCCGGGTCTCCTCCGCAGCCGACGCGGGCGCCGCGGCGGCCGCGAGGAGCAGGAGCGCGGCCAGGCAGGAGAGAGCGGTGCTGCTCGCCATTAGGATCAGCTAGCTAGTAAGCTAGGAATGGATTGGTGATCGGATGCAATGCGATTGCTTAGCTCTTCCTGAGGAGCTCTGGTTTGTGCTGGTTGCTCTCCAATGGTGCAGAGATGGGTCTATTTAACGGCAAGTTGCGACAGTGTCTGGCCGTGTGTTCGGTTTATCTTCTATGCGTGTGCAAGATGTAGTAGTTGATCTTACAAGTCATCGTGGACTTCGTCGGCTGTGACTTGGAATAAGAAGCTGTGCGCAGTAGGTGAAGGTATGACTGAATTAACACGCTATAGTTGGGTGGTGCAGTCTGCACTTTCCATGCATCCACACACACACGCTCGTCCTCCTTCAAATTCGGAGAACGGGGTGCTCTAGAAGGTTGACGCGGGGACTCGATCGTGCCATTAACCAACAATACAGGGGTCCGGCCATTGACCGCAGTTATTCTAAGACTATTGACAGCGATTGACCGGTAAAATACTAAACCGACAGGTCCGTTTTTTAACTATGCTTGTGACTGAGAAAATAGATTATTTGCCTGAGATTGATGGGTGGGGTCGGGACCACCTGCCATTGGGAGAACCCTAGAGCAAATCATCAAACTCCGTGTAAAGTAGGGCAAATGATCCAAATCCCCGCATGTGACTCACGGGCGGCCGTTCTATTGACGTGGGTGCTTTGGGTCACTTCTTCCTCTAGCCGGCTGATTGGCATAAAGCCGCTCGTTGAATTTCAGTATGTCTTCATGCACCCGTAAACAGGGCACATGATTTATAAAATCTTGTCAATTTTTCATATGGGCTAAATAGACTTGCCTTTTCATTGCTCTTACAATACTTACAAATTTGGTGAGGGGTTCATGGACATTCTTGTGTATCCGAACCCTTATGTAACCATCTTGATTATTTCCAGCTAGTCTCATCTCTAGGATTGCGCTCGCTTTCTTGATGAGCTTCTCCACCATATCATAATGACAGTACCCCTCCGGAAGTTTCTAAATCTGGAGTGAATTGCATATAGTTTTTGTCATTTTCATGGCCTTTGTGAAACCATCATATTGTTCCAAACAAAAAACTGAACAAAATTGCAAAATGGGCAATTAAAGCCATTATCTCTCAATTGGCTCATTTTCTTTGGGCAAATCTTTGCGATGTGCATAAATATCATTTGGCTAATTGGGGTCTTCTATGCCAAAAGAGTCCTTTGGTGGTCTAGATATCCCTAATTTAAGGGAAGTTAACATGTCACTGCTATTGTGGGCTAAGAGATTTTTTTCGGTGATAACAAAAATTGGGTTTCTCTGGTGAACTATAAATACCGAACTAATAAACCTAATATTCTCTGGTCTGACAAAAATGTGGGGTCTCCTTACTGGAAAGGCTTTACCTGGGCAATGGTCGGGGTCAAGCCTTTCTATAGGCGGGAATTGGGCGGTGTCTGCAATATTTACATTTGGCATGATGTTTGGGCTAGAGATTATTCTCTTAAAACACAATTCTGGGACTTGTTTGACATCTATCAACACTAAAACTCCACTGTAGTTTAGGTATGGATGACCATATTCTTAAACTAACTTTCAAAAGATGTGTAGATGCTTCTCTATTAGAGAAATGGCATATTATTAGATGTGTTATTTAGAAAATATATTCCAAATAATGTGGCTGATAAGCCTATTTGGACTTTGCATGCTTTTGGGAGTTATTCCACTAAATCTTTCTATAAGAAAATCAACTGGGTTGGGGTCTCCACCCCCATCTGGGACAAATTCTGGAAGATCATGGTTCCCCATAGCTACTTGTTATTCATTTGGTTAGTGATTCACAATAAAATCCTTACTAGAGACAATTTAAGTAAAATACAACATCTTGATGATTTGTCGTGTCTTTTCTGTTGTGAAAAGGAAATAGTTGATCATCTTTTATGTGATTTTATTATTGTTAGAAGTGTCTAGAAGATAAAGTTGATGCTTTTGGTTTTTACCTCCTAATAGTTTACATGAACTTCCTATTATGGGATAGAAATAATAAGAAATTGGTTATAGCTATGGCTTTTGTTTTATCCATTTGGAGCTTATGG
Source organism: Triticum dicoccoides (assembly GCF_002162155.2). Taxonomy (NCBI): domain Eukaryota; kingdom Viridiplantae; phylum Streptophyta; class Magnoliopsida; order Poales; family Poaceae; genus Triticum; species Triticum dicoccoides. The sequence continues at coordinate 586,575,081 of NC_041389.1, forward strand.
ACTATGCGAAATGACTTGTGTTTTCTGAGAGTTATATGGAGGAATACCCAGATTATTCTGGGGAAGGCAAGCATGCTTCTTCATCGCAGGACAGTGTTGTGCTCCGATACACAATCAAGGCAGATGAAAAAAATGTCTGCTGCTTACGGGTCCAAGAAGAGGGGAACTTCCGACGATCGCCTAGTGAGGGACAATTGGAAGTGCAACCTGGGAGATCAGCCTAGCTTCAATCTGCGAGCCCATTCCAGCTAGACAATTGATGATCCTGTAATTGTTAGCTATCTTTGATGCACTTTCATGTTGCTTGTCATGTCAAATTTGTGTTAGGAACTTTAAAACCCTATATGGCTCACTTACTTTGACTTTCCCGAGCGTGGTGAACAGTATTGTCTTTTGGTTGCCTCGTTTTCATAAAATGGGGTGGGTGAAACCCCTCTTCATTAAGGAAAACTGAACAAAAATGGAATATCCACGGGCCCTCATGAGGATCCTCTCCCAATCACCCAATGAGAAGAATTGCATAATGAATAAATTCCACATGATTGGTCAGAATGGAACATCATGCATCAAGTTCCATGTCGTAAGCACCTCTCTGATGAAATCCCCATGACTGAAATTGACATCTGTTTCAAACCTTGGCCAAGACGTGGCACCTGGAGTTTTTCTTGATCGTTGGTTCTTACTCAACAATCCCCACATCGTCGAGATCCCCCTTCTCGAGTTTGAACTGCTCAAACATACCATCTAGATCTATGAAAAGCCCGCCCTCCACTTGTGGCTGACTGGCATCACAAATTGTCGTCTCTGTCACTTCCACCATATCACTCTCTTTCACCATCTCGTAAACCACATAGACCAGCAAACCCTAGCACATAGGAGCTGCGAGAGAAGCCCTCCTCCCCGGTTAACTTGGCCTTGAAACCTTGGAATGGGAACGCTAGGAAATCTATGGCCATTGGGAACGCAGAGATGAAGCTAACACTAGTGCAAAAACCCTTATAGAGGATCTGCATAATTGCATTAGTTGCGTGGCACAAAAATGCCATGCCACTGTTATTTTCCCTAAATACCAATCGCGTGTCAAAAGAACAACACACCACCATGTACCTATTACTAGTGGCATGAAGACAATGGAGCACACCACAGGTGCACTGGACCTAGGAGTGGGCACGGCAGAAGATACTACTGGCGTGGACTTATACCGGCACACCACTAGCACCTTAACTATTGTTGGCATGGGTTCCTAACAGGCATGCCACAAGTATTTCATCACTTAGTAGCAGTGTTGGTTTTTGTAGCAACACCAGCACTAGTGCAGAACCGGCCTTTAGTGCCGGTTCATAACGGCCTTTAGTGCTGGTTCTCCAACCGGCACTAAAGAGTGGGGACTAAAGGTCCCCCCCCTTTAGTACCGGTTCGTCACGAACCGGCGCTAAAGTGCGAACATGTGGCACGAGCCAGGCCCGGGTGCGCGTAGGGCTTTAGTACCGGTTGGTAACACCAACCGATACTAAATGTTTGGGTGTTTTTTTATTTTCCATTCCATTTTTTTGTTTGCTGGTATTTCACGATACTACAAATTGTACACGTTATGCATATATATAAATAGATTTTCTCGTACGTGTGTGTGTGTATATATATATATATATATATATATCATCGAATGTCTCACAACCAACACCATTATTCACACATACACATGTATATACATATACAATTTCTCCTACATATGTTGCCTTTGTGCCTCCGGAGCACGATGACAAGTGGTTCATGGGGGCGGTAGCGGGTAATAGCATTCTCTTTTGGGATTTATGACCTGGTCGAGCAAAAATCCGGCTATTTCCTCTTGAAGTGCTAGTATGCGGTCCGATGGTAGGAGCTTATCCCGCACCTCTCTGAACTGTTAAGAAGAAGATCAATATGCATGTGTGTTAGTTGTGTGACTAGATATCGATAATGGTGTGAATAGTGTTCTGACAAACGTACCCAGTCCTGTCTATCAGATCTGCTTCTTTCGGACGTCATCATGCGAATGTTCTCGCAAACGTAGAATGCACACAGATTATTCCCCGGCGCCTGCTTCAGGGCCTTTACGAGAATGGAATTGAATCAGATAATGATTAATCAAGCATGATAATTAATTAATGATATTGAAACAAGAATTTAAAGAGATGGTAGCTAGCTAGTACTACTTAATTACTTACCTTTGGTCGATGCCAAAACAACTTTTGTTTCCATTAGCCTGGAGTCACCTTGATGAACTTTGCCCATGCCCTGCCCGCCGGCAAAGAAAATTAATAAAGGGGTTATTAAATAGTTCATATCAGGAAATGACGAACTAATAATAGGCCGAGATATATATAGTTAATAATGATTGAAATTACCTGTTGACTATCCCCTTCACAATGGTGAAGTCACTTTCTTCTTTAGTTAGTGAATCCAGTAATTCAACTTTTCCTTCCTCAACTTTAATGTCTATCAAGACCCAGTGTCAACTGTATGCGCACATGTTTGCATGTCAGCGGGCATGTGCATAAAATTAATCAACTACCGTAAACCGTATACACTTAATTATTAACATCTAGCTAGCTAGTAAGCAAAAACAGAATTTGTAGTACAAGACAGTGTGACTCACGAGAAGTTGTAAGGAAGTAGTATATCTTCATTGCTATTGAGGCGCTTCAAGAACTCTACCATGCTTTCCTCTACACCTGCTTGATAAAATGGAAACTTCCATATGTCCTCATTAATGGTATTTGGGTCAATGAACCCAATGCCATAGCGTCCAGATTTTTTCATTTCATACATCTTTATCCTGCATATAATACCACATAAAAGAATATAGTGAGGATAATTACATGTAATGATTGATCAAAATTATCACTACATAATTAGCTTGAGACTAAAATTACAGAAAGAAATCACTTACAGACAATAGCAACTGACGATAGACTTGTCGAGTGCGTCTTGATTGTATAACTGAAAAAGTTCTGTATACTCAATGGACAGAGCTTTCTCATGGTAATAATGCTCCTTCTTAACATTCACCATGAGGGACACTCGATTGGAAATCTTGGTCATGTTCATGTATCATTGATGCAATTCATACATTCTCGTTGGGAGGTCCTTGACCTTGTCTGGATGGACCAAAGGTTGGCCCCAGGCATATTTCCATTTTATTTCCGATTCTTTAAGCGGAGACATGGGCTCGATTTCGAGGAGTTGTCCAACAGAGATCTTCAGCATTTCAGCCTGCATGATGTGCTCCTCCGTTATTACCACATCGCCCTGCTGGGGAATGCTAACGGTTTACCCACAATAATATTTGGCGCGCGTACTCCTCTCATGTGTTGTTGGCACAACAGGTGGGGGGATCGCTTGCGCCGCCTGTTCTCCCATCTGGGGAATGGTTTTCCCGCATTTTTTGCCAGCTTCTTGTTGGCTCGAGCTCGAGCTCGCTTCCTTCTGTAGCCGTGCTCGATGTAGCTTCCTAATTTGACGCTCATAGTCTGAGTCAACAGGCTTGGGAGCTGGTGCTCTAGCCATATGAATGAAGTGGTCAATCGTTTTCTGAGGCACTTTCTCCTTTGGCGGCGGTGCCGGTTTCGGTCCAAAATGGGCATCCACTTGGGCCTGCACTATGGCTGCGTTTTGCTCCTCGGTCATGTCGTAAGGCCTCTGAGGAAGAGGAGCGAGGCTTGGACCATATTTATATCGCTTGTCTCCCCCTGTACTTCCTGAACTACCTCGACTCGTACCGCTACACACCAAAGTTGCGGCATGTCTCTTCTGTGATTGCTGAGACGGCGGAGACGGCTGACGTGGAGTTGGACCAGGAGAAGTGGCCTGACAATATGCCGGACTTGAAGCAGGAGGTGTGGCCTGACACGGTGCCGGACTTGAAACCGGCGGAGGAGGTGGCGGACTTCAAGGAGGAGTCGCCTCACGCGTTCGTGGACTTGGAGGAGCGGGAGTCTGCTGACTCGGTGGCAGACTTCGAGGAGTCGGCAGACGACGCGGTGTCGGTGGACTTCGAAAGATGATGCAATCCTTTCTCCATAGGATGATACGATGTATGGCCTCTCCCAGTGTGCGCTCGTATTTACCTCCAGGAATGTCAAGCGTTAGCCCCGAATATGGGTCCACCACTTCATCAACCATGACACGAGCATAGCCCTCTGTAATCGGGATGCAATGGTAGGTTGCTTCGGGGGTCACTGGAAAAGCAACGCCGTCCGCCACCTTCATGGATATGTTCTTCATTTTGGAGTGTAGCTCACAGTTAGTGTTCTCTATGATGTCATCCAGAGGGTATGTATCCAGCAGTGTGTCGCCCGGGGCAGAACCAACGCTGCTTCTCGGCATGGATGGGACGGTGCTATCCAATGCTGGACGATCATCCACTTGCTGCTGTCGCTGCTGAGACCCCCTTTCCTGGCTAAGTGAGTCTATCTGCTACTGCTGCTGCTGTAATTTGAGTGCCAGGTCCGCGCGCCTTGCTTCTAGGCCTTGAAGGCGTTCTGCGTCCTGCTTCCTCTGCTCCTCCTCCAGCTTCCTCTTCTTCTCCTCCTCCATCTTCTTTCTTGCACGTGACCTGTAGTCGTCATTCCAGTCCGAAAAGCCCTCATACCAGGGAATAACACCCATGCCTCGTGTTCTTCCCGGGTGTTCAGGATTTCCCAGGGCGCGCGTAAGCTCATCGTTCTCTCTGTTGGGCGTGAACACCCCCGCTCGAGCTTCTTCTATTGCGTCAAGTATCTTTTGTTCGGCTCCTTTTAGACTTGCCTTCTTCGAAACCAGGCCTGTCTTCGGGTCCAACGCCCCCCCCATGCGCATAGAACCAAGTTCTGCACCTGGGGGGCCAGATCCTAGTAATCGGAGTGACCCCTGCACCCTCCATCTCTTGCTCAGACCTATCCCACTTAGGCAATCCCACCGCGTAGCCACCTGGACCCAGCCTATGGAACTGCGTCTTTTTTGTGGCATTTGCCTTGTTTTTCATCGACCGTTCCTTAGATAATTCTGAATCCTTGAAGGTCACGAAATCGTCCCAGTGTTCTCTTTGCTTCTCCAGTGTTCCCTTGAAATCTGGAGTCTTCCTTTCATTAGCGAGGTAGTTGGCCCATACAGTTTTCTTGTGGGTGTTGAATGCAATTGCCATCTTCTTAAGAGCAGCAGCCTTGAATTTCTCCACATCTGCTTTAGTGTAATGATCTGGTAGGGTGAAATGTTCCATCAGAGATTTCACCAGGCCTTTTTTGGCTCTGTCATCGACCCAAGTAACACCTGGACGTTTAGTCTTTGGCTCTTTCCATTCTTGAATGGAGATCGGGAGTTTGTCCTTCACAATAACTCCGCACTGAGGAGTCCACTTGTCCGCAACGTTCTTAGGTGTGAGGGGTTCACCATCCTTCAACAATCTGCCCAGGCCTCACTTTGTCTTGCTGTCTGTAGAAGCAGATTTGCTCGATCCGGAGGGCTGAAAGAAGAAAGATCGATTCGTTAATATATCTTCAATAAAAAAACATGTGATGATCACCAGGATGCATGCTTATATAAATATATACCTCGCCGGAAGTCTTTGTTATTTGAAGATCAGCATTGTCTGTGTCATCACTAACATTGTCTATGTCATCATAATCATAGTTCATGACTTCATCAGCTCGGTCGTCGAGATCGAATATCTTTTCATCACCCTCTCCGGTATTGTTCAGATATTGGGAGTCGTCATCTTCATTCAGATTATCTAGCCTATGAGGGCTGCGTATGATGTCGAACAATTCCTCTTCTCGCTCTCTGCCGGTATTGTCCGCCATAGCTTTTACTTTACTAATTAATACAGAAGAAATATAAAACAATTTAGTATTCAAATTACAATGCGTGGATGCAATTAATCAATAAGGAAAAACTGAATCTCGAATACATCGTCAAAAATATATAATCTTGAATACATCATTGTCTTAATATATATAATCTCGAATACATCGTCTCGAATATTATATATCGAATACATCACTGGCTAGGTACCTAATAAAGATCGAGTACTACAGAAGAATCTAGGGCGCCACTCGCGGTTCCTGGGGCGTGGGCGGTGCACACCCAAAGAGAAGGAACCATCACAGGATCATATCTCCGGTCATCTGCCCAAAGAACCCGCCAAGTAGTGGAGAACCTGACGTCGTCCATAGCAGCCATGTAGCGATGGACGTGCTCATCTTCCTCCCTGACACGGCGACGCACCACCTCCGGCGGGGCCAGCTGCCTCTGCACCGAATGTGGCCCACGCGATCGCCACCAAAGAAGATCAGGGTCGACAACGGGACCCGAGGTCGGGTTCCTTACCAAGCGGCGTGTCCCTCCAGGTAGCACCTCCCAGTGCGAGCCCGGCGGAGCCCAATCCCGGACATGGGTCCTCTGAAGCAGGACGTCATCGCGAACGGGTCGACGTCGAGGATGCGGGCCGGGCATATCGTCGAGAACAAATACTATATGCCCGCAAAGAGTAACATTTTTTAAATGATTGGATTGTGATAACTAAAATTATATATATATATATATATATATATATATATATATATATATATATATATATATATATATATATATATATATGAAAATTCTAACAATTTGATATAACTAAAAGACAAAAAAATTGCTAACATTACTATAAATATTTCTATAACTAAAAAACAGAAAACATTTCTAACATTTCTATGTAACTAACATTTCTAATATTTATATAACTAAAAAACAGAATAATTTC
>NC_041389.1:586582250-586596149 GCF_002162155.2 Triticum dicoccoides
GCGGCGACGAGGGGTGGGGATGGCCGGGGTCGGCAACGAGGGGCGGGGGCGGCGACATCGACGGGGACGGCATCGATCAAGGCAGGGCGGCGCGACGGAGGGAGGAAACAGAGGGAAGAAACAGAGGGAAACTGAATTTTTTTAAGTGTTGTATATATAGGATGGACCTTTAGTACCGGTTGGAGCCACCAACTGGTACTAAAGGTCTGTTTTGGCCAGGCCAAGCGGCAGGAAGTGCACCCCCTTTAGTACCGGGTGGTGGCTCCAACCGGTACTAAAGGGGGGGGGTCTTTAGTACCGGTTGGAGCCACGACCCGGTACTAAAGGGGGTGCACTGGCTCCAGGCGATGCGCAAGTTTAGTCCCACCTCGCTACTCGAGGGGCTATCGCACTGGTTTATAAGCCCCAGTGCGGTAGCTCTCTCGAGCTCCTCTCCTAAGCAGGCCTACTGGGCCTACCTGTCCTCTTCTGCCCTGTGGGCCTACTGGGCCTTTGCGGGCCTGCATCCTGGCACAACTAAAGGTTGTGTTCCTAGTCGTATGCAGGCCGCTTTGGCCTAGTAGGCGGGCTTTTTTATTTTCTTATTTTTTTTCGCTTTATTTATATTTGTTTTATTTATTTTTGAGTTGTTTTTTGCTGTATTTAGAGTTTCTTTGTGAATATTTTTGCTTTAGGTACAAAAAATTACAAACTTTCTGTTAGTGCCGGTAGTTTTCAATTTTGAATAGTTTAAATTTTGAATTATTTGAAATTTGTGTGAATCACTAGTTTGTGAATAACTTAACTTTGAAAAAAGTTTTTTCAGTGATTCTTTTTTCTTATGTTTAATATTAGTGTGTTTTATCATTATATTCAATTTGGTAATGCTTAGGTTATTTAAAAAATGAAATGCCTTTGTAACATTTTAGTTTTCGTCGGAAACCCTGATATTTCGAAAAAGATTGTCCATTTTGTACACGAAGTGTATCCAGTTTTTGCCGTAACCCTCTCTATTTTTTTGCACATGCTATTTGAATGAAATTATGATACCATGCCAACTTTCAACCTTTTCTGAGTTCATTTCAAATGCTTTTCAATTTCAGGGTCATTTAGCTGGAAAAAATCAGTAAATGCATGAAAAGAATTTGTTTGCACATAAAATTTCTTCGTGTTTCAAATGCCAAAACACATAATTAACTATCCTAACTATTACAGACATTCCCTCCTGGGTGTGAAACATAGAAGAAAGTGATGATAGTGAAGCCGATCACATCCCAGATCTTTGGGTGTGAAACTTTTTCTTCTCGTGTGTCCCTTTGCACCGTAGCCATGGAAAATCTTCATCATTTAACTGGATGCTCGGGTCAATATTCACTGTGAATGGAGCAATGTCATCAAACTTTTCATAATCTTCTGACATGTCTGTCTTGTCATCCACTCCCACGATGTTTCTTTTTCCTGAAAGAACTATGTGGCGCTTTGGCTCGTCGTATGATCCATTCGCTTCCTTATCTTTTCTTTTTCTCGGTCTGGTAGACATGTCTTTCACATAAAAAACCTGCGCCACATCATTGGCTAGGACGAATGGTTCGTCTGCATACGCAAGATTGTTGAGATCCGCTGTTGTCATTCCGTACTACGGGTCTTCCATTACCCCGCCTCGTGTCATATTGACCCATTGCACTGAAACAAAGGGACCTTCAAATCACCTGATCCATAGTTAAGTTCCCATATGTCCTCTATGTAACCATAATATGTTTCCTTTCCCGTGTTGGTTGTTGCATCAAAGCGGACACCACTGTTTTGGTTGCTGCTCTTCTTATCTTGGGCGATCGTGTAAAATGTATTCCCATTTATCTGGTACCCTTTGAAAGTCATTATATTCGAAGATGGTAACTGGGACAGCGAGTACATGTCATTTTGAATATCGCCATCATTCAGGGCACGTTTCTGCAACCAACTGGCGAAAGTCCACATTTGTTCGCGTGTAATCCAGTCGTCAGACTTCTCCGGGTGTTTGGACTGTAGAAAATTCTTGTGTTCCTCCATATACGGAGCCACCAAGGCGGAATTCTGTAGAACTGTGTAGTGTGCTTCAGTGAGAGAATGCCCGTCCATACATATTATTTGATGCCCTCCTAGCGTGCCTTTTCCTTCCAGTCTGCCCTTATGCCGCGATTCAGGAACACCAATCGGCTTAAGGTCAGGAATAAAGTCAATACAAAACTCAATGACCTCCTCATTTTCATGGCCCTTCGAGATGCTTCCTTCTGGCCTAGCACGGTTATGAACATATTTCTTCAAGACTCCCATGAACCTTTCAAAGGGGAACATATTGTGTAGAAATACAGGACCCAAAATGTTAATCTCTTCACAAAGGTGAACTAGGACGTGCATCATGATGTTGAAGAAGGATGGTGGGAACACCAACTCGAAACTGACAAGACATTGCACCAGATCATTCTGTAACCTTGGTATGATTTCTGGATCGATTACCTTCTGAGAGATTGCATTGAGGAATGCACATAGCTTCACAATGGCTAATCGAACGTTTTCCGGTAGAAGCCCCCTCAATGCAACCGGAAGCAGTTGCGTCATAATCATGTGGCAGTCATGAGACTTTAGGTTCTGGAACTTTTTCTCTGCCATGTTTATTATTCCCTTTATATTCGACGAGAAGCTAGACGGTACCTTAATACTGAGCAGGCATTCAAAGAAGATTTCCTTCTCTTCTTTGGTAAGAGCGTAGCTTGCATGACCCTGATGTATGCCGTCTTCTCCGTGCATACGTTGTTGGTCCTCCCGTGTCTCAGGTGTATCTTTTGTCTTCTCATACACGCCCAAGAAGCCAAGCAGGGTCACGCAAAGATTCTTCATCACGTGCATCACGTCGATTGCGGAGCGGACCTCTAGGTCTTTCCAATATGCCAGGTCCCAAAATATAGATTTCTTCTTCCACATGGGTGCGCGTCCGTCAGCGTCCTTTGGAACATATTGTCCGCCAGGACCCTTTCCAAATATCACCTTCAAATCCTTGACCATATCATGTACATCAGCACCAGTACGGTGGTGAGGCTTCGTCCGGTGATCCGCCTCACCTTTGAAATGCTTGCCTTTCTTTCTTACGGGATGCCTGCTCGGAAGAAATCGACGATGTCCCATGTACACATTCTTCTTACAACTATTCAAATATATACTGTCGGTATCATCCAAACAGTGCGTGCATCCGTGGTATCCCTTGTTTGTCTGTCCTGAAAGGTTACTGAGAGCAGGCCAATCATTGATGGTCATGAACAGCAACGCCTTTAGGTCAAATTCTTCCCCCATGTGCTCATCCCAGGCACGTACACCTGTTCCATTCCACAGTTGTAAGAGTTCTTCAACTAATGGCCTTAGGTACACATCAATGTCGTTGCCGGGTTGCTTAGGGCCTTGGATGAGCACTGGCATCATAATGAACTTCCACTTCATGCACAACCAAGGAGGAAGGTTATACAAACATAGAGTCACAGGCCACGTGCTATGGTTGCTGCTCTGCTCCCCAAAAGGATTAATGCCATCTGCGCTTAGACCAAACCATACGTTCCTTGGGTCACCTACAAACTCCTCCCAGTACTTTCTCTCAATTTTTCTCCACTGCGAACCATCAGCGGGTACTCTCAACTTTCTGTCTTTCTTACGGTATTCTGCGTGCCACCGCAACGCCTTCGCATGCTCTTTGTTTTGGAACAAACATTTCAACCGTGATATTATAGGAGCATACCACATCACCTTGGCAGGAATCTTCTTCCTGGGTGCTCACCCTCGACATCACCAGGGTCATCGCGACTGATCTTATAACACAATGCACCGTATATCGGGCAAGCATTCAAATCCTCGTACTCACCGCGGTAGAGGATGCAGTCATTACGGCATGCATGTATCTTTTGCACCTCTAACCCTAGAGGGCAGACAGCCTTCTTTGCTTCATACGTACTCTCGGGCAATTCGTTGTCCTTTGGAAGCATATTCTTTATCATTACCAGCAACTTTCCAAATCCCTTATCAGATACACCATTCTCTGCCTTCCATTGCAGCAATTCAAGTGTGGTGCCCAACTTTTTTTTGTCAGCTTCGCAATTCGGGTACAACAATTTCTTGTGATCCTCTAACATGCGCTGCAACTTCGTCCTCTCCAGATCACTTGCGCAGTTTCTCTTTGCATCGGCAATGGCCCGACCTAGATCATCAGCGGGCTCATCTGATGCCTCTTCTTCAGCTTCTTTCTGCATTGCCGGCTCAGCTTCTTCCCCCATTGTTGTATCATCGTATTCAGGGAACCCATGGCCAGGATAGCCGTCATCGTCCTTTTCTTCTTCATTGTCTTCCATCATAACCCCTATTTCTCCGTGCTTGGTCCAAACATTATAGTGGGGCATGAAACCGGACTCAAATAGGTGGACGTGAATGGTTCTTGATGTAGAGTAACTGTGACCATTCTTACAGCCAGCACATGGACAAGGCATAAAACCATCCACCCGCTTGTTTGCCTCAGCGGCAAGCAGAAAAGTATGCACACCATTAATGAACTCGGGAGAGCATCTGTCATCATACATCCATTGTCGGCTCATCTTCATTACACAACACCGAATAGACCAAATTAATACAAGTTCATACATAAAGTTCATATACAACACTTAATTAAATGCAACATACAAATAACTCTCTAGCTAAAGAATTTAAATGCAACAACAAATGCGATGAAGATCGCAACTAAGGTAACAATTGATCCAACAGCATAATGATACCAAGCCACACTATCAATGGCATATTTTCTAATCTTTCTAATCTTCAACCTCATTTTCTCCATCTTGATCTTTTGATCATCGACGACATCGGCAACATGCAACTCCAATTCCATCTTCTCCCCCTCAATTCTTTTCAATTTTTCTTTCAAATACTCGTTTTCTCTTTAAACTAAATTTAACCTCTCGACAATAGGGTTGGTTGGAATTTCCGGTTCACATACCTCCTAGATAAAAATATCTATGTCAACTTGATGGGCATAATTTGTCATAAACACGAAATGCAACAACTAGTTTTAAAAGAGAATATACCACATCCGAATCATAACAAGGACGAGGGCCGACGGGGACGGATATCAAAACCATGGCACTATGTATAACAAACAACATACGGGTAAGATAATTATACGAGTAACTATATATCCAAATCACACAAACATCAATTTGGTAATGCAAAACATTCATGAACAAGAGCCTCACCACAAGGTGGTGCCGGCGATGGGACGGTGCGGGCGATCGACGGTGGTTACGACGGAGATTTAGAAGGCACTAAGTAAACCACACCTACATATGCAAATTAAGTGTTATTTTTGACCTCAAATTGCATATAAATCAAATACTAGCAAATATAATTCCTCCCAAATTAATCACTATACAAAGCATTGCAAGAGCTAATCTAGCAATGAGAGTTGAAAGGACAAAGTTGCTAACCTTTGTGGTCATTTGAAGTGATGGGGGCCTTCAAATCTTGACAAATTTTGGGAAAAATTTGTGAGGAGCTCGAGGAAGAGAGGGGAAGAACAGAGGATGTGAGGGGAAAGGGGAAGAACAGAGTGGCTCAGCTGGACGAAGGGTTTATGTAGGTCGACCTGTAGTACCGGTTCGTGGCACGAACCGGTACTAAAGGTGCCGGAGGGGCCCCAGACTGACAACACCCTGCCACCACCCTCTTTAGTACCGGTTCGTGGCACGAACCAGTGCTAAAGGTTCGACATGAACCGGTACTAATGAGAACGGCCGGCTAGCCGTTGGAACCGGCACTATTGGACACATTAGTGCCGGCTCAAAATCAAACCGGCACTAATGTGTCTCATATTAGGTCCTTTTTCTACTAGTGCAGTAGTGAGCAACATACTAGGGCGTGTCCCCGGACCCACACGCCATTAGTAGGGTGTGCCAATAATTGAACTTTGGGGACAACTCTCTATCTTCCTCATCTTCCTTCACTTCGCCTTCCCCTCCTCTCCCCTTTCACTTCGCCCTCCCCTCCCTTAGTTTCTATTCTTTCTCCTATCTTATTTCACTTTCCCTTTATCCCCTTAGCCTTCTCTTCTCCCACCTCTCCCCATAACTTTTTGATCCCTCCTCGCTTGTTTTCTCCCCTCCCATTCTTTCTTCCTCTCCTAGGTATGTGGTCGGGAATGGACCAACAAGAGTTTGGAGATGCGATATGATCCCCGCATGTGAGCCCACGTCGTCTGAGGGTAACGACATATTGGGCCTGTATCACCATGGCCAAGCTCCCCTCCGCTCATGTTGGCTCGACCATGAGCTCACTATCATGGCCCATGCAGCCTACGTCTAGCGAAATCATGCTCGAGTGGCTCCTTCATCGGAGCCGTTGACAAATCATACACCAATGTGTCCATACCCCCCCTAAATCCTTCAAGGTCGCTCGTGCTCCTTTGTGGCTGCAAATGTGTGTTATTCATAGAACCTCACACACAACATGGAATCCAAATCGAGACTTCTTGACTGAAGATGGTCATGGTATCAAGGTATAACTGGAATTACTTTCTCTTAGCAATTTGGCATACAAATCTAATTGCTCACATCATTATGTATACACACGCAGAAAGGATTCCCTTGCAACACATGGATATGGGTTGATCTCGTACTGATTTACATAAGTGAGTTGTTCGATTACTATGGATCACTGAGATAACAACTAGGTGATGCGCTAATAGATGCACGAGAGAAACAAGTCAAAATTGATGAGATGCAAGCTCAAAACCACGAGATGCGAGCCAAGATAAGGAAATTTGAGAAGCTTCGATTTGCACTCCTAGATGTTGCTTTCATTTGGTTTGTATTCCCAGATGGATTGGTAGCATAATTTCTTCTTGGGGTAGCCATTGCAGGGATGCTGTTCTTAGTTTAGGAAATTAGCTATAGTAATAATTAGCAGTTATTGTTTAGCTTTGAACTAGTATTATGTTTCCTTAGTAATGTGTAACCTGGATCAGTAGCAACCATTTTCTTGTGGGAGTCATTGCATGGATGATGTTCTTAGTTTAGTCAATTAACTAGAGTAACAATTAGCAGTCATTGTTTAGCCTTGACCTATTATGTTATTAAACAATAAAATAATATTGAATATAGTAAATAACATTAAATATGGAAAAATGCCATAAATTTAAAAATTAGACTAAAATGCCAAAAAATAAAAGGCAGAATACTACTAGTGGCGTGCGACTGAACTCCACATGCCCCTAGTAATGTGTGACCCAAATTACCCGCCCCCCAACATGCTCTCATCATCCTCCTCCCACGCCGCCGCTCCAGATCTACCACAGCCACACCCCGGCCCATTGGTACCGTCGTTGCCATTGATCCTCCCCAAGCGCCCCTCCATCCCGCTGCACCATAGCCGCCACCTCCACCTCGTTGCCTCTAGAAGGTCTCCGCCGCCATCGAGCTCATCCCCGCACCGTGAGTGAGTCCTCTTCTTTCTATTTTTATTTTCTATTTCTGAAATACTCTTTATATTTTATTGTAATTGCAATTGATCTATACATGTTATTGGTGATAAATACACATGCTACAAAAAACCGTAGAATACTCTTGAGTTGGTAAGTGTTATGTTGAATTTGCTAAGTGTCATGTGAATTTGCTATGTATCAGGATAAAAGTTTAATTAGCTATAGCTCTATGCCATGTAAAATTGTCCAAGTTTTGAAGAGATTGGCACAAAAAACAAAGATAAAAACCCAGGTTAGGGTTAGGGTGAAAATATGTTGAGTTGTCGAAGGCGGGCCTTACACGTAGGTTATGATGAAATGTTGACGAGTCATGGAAAGCGAGAATTGTATGCTTATTGGCATGAGTGTATTGTGATATCTCAGGCATCAAATTGTGCTTGTTTAAAAAAATCCAGGTAGTCAAAATGAGTTTAATATTTTGGCAAAACGTTGATTAATTTCCATTTGTCAAATTTCAGGCACTCAATATGTTAGTAAAGGCCATGCCAATTTTTTCCATTGATTTTGAAATGTTTATACTTATTTTATAGCTTCTAGGTGTGAGATATCCCATCATTGAACATGTCGCAGCCACTACCTCCCTTGAGGTACCGTGGTGTGAGCTAGCAACCATGAGCCACATGGGTGGGAGGGCGCAGATCATCAACCCAAATAGGGGTAGGCACCATTGTCTTGGCACGTTCGATAAAGCGAATCGGGTAGCGCTTGCCTATGATTCCATGGCGGTCAAGTGCCAAGGGACAAGGGTATCCTCGGCTTCTTGGGTCATGCAGACGTTGTGTGATTCCTCAGGGCTGAGGCACAACTACATGTCTAATGTGCAACTGATCCCTTGGTGATACAACTCCTCATGGAGGATCCACAAGTCCATTTCGTGAACCACACATTCTTCCATCCCACGGAGGACGAGCGCCAGAGGAAGCAAACGACCGAACATATCGCTCGCGAGGACAGTGAGTTTGGCAAGCTGTCCGAGAAGACCCTTGATAAGGAGCCAACCCACCGCCAATGACCATGAGGTCGGCCACTTCGAGAGGGGGTGGCGTGAAGAAGGCCCTCTATCAATGACTACGGCTAGTACTTGGAGTCGTGTTGGTCCGATAAACCCGAGCATTGGGCCCGATATGGTTGATATTTTTAAACTATGATCCTATCTAGTACTGTTTAATTTAGGCAAGTTTTATGTTTAATGTGCAACTGATCATACTAGAGTGTTCATATTATGCAATGAACTGTACAAGTTTTCTTCATGTTTCCTTCAAAATTTGTTTTCTTCATGTTTCTTTAGCATTTTGGGTTCATCATATTTTATGATCCAACTGTTTTGACAACATAAATGTGGCAAATGGATCGTGTGTGCCCAGGTGTGGTGATCGCAAGCTAGGTTCATGCTACCAGGTGGTTCACTACCCCGAGTTTAAGTGCCTAATGGAGAACTCCTTCTACATAGAGCTTCCAGAAAACTTTCTACCTAAGATGGTACGTACCTTTTAATTCAACTTGTTGTGGCTGATTTGTTCATAGTTGTGCGGTAGAAATGTCTAATTATTATTTTCTTTCATTTTTTCTTAGTACATCCATTGCATGGCAAGGCATGAAGTCCTACAGAAGTAAACTGTTTGCATCGATGATGAGCTCACAACTTTTGCCTGCATGATCATGTTAACAAAGGGCAAGGTCTCATGGTTGTTCAAAATGAAGCAGACTGTACCTACTTTGGTTGCCCTTGTTGGAAAGAACTTGCTGAATCATATGGGTTTGAAGCTGGGAAGAGCATCAACTTGTATCTTAACGAGCCTGATCAAGATATCTTGGTGTTCTGCTACGTACCTGAATCACAATAGTTCTCGGTGCTGAAGAGTTCGTGGTCATGCTTCTGTTTACTTTTGAAGATGCATTTGTTTGCACCAAGGTTTTGGATCCCAAGTGGACCTTTTTTCTCGAGGGGAACCGGAATTCACGGTTACCATGGTAACCGTGAAATTCCGAAAAAATTTCGGACGGAATTTATAATTAATTTTGAATTCAAATTTTTTAAAATCGATATAGAGAGATATTTAACTCTTATTATCACCTAGCCTGCCCTGGCGCAGTTGTTAGTCGCCCGCAGCTGGCTATTGCTCACTCGTCGCGGGTTCGAGCCCCCCCTCCCCCCCGTCGATCCAATAAAGTGGCAGCTTTTTAAAAGTTTTGCACCCTCAAAAAAGTAAAAACGTGAGAGCCCAAAATCAAACCCGCGTCTCGCAGCAGAGAGAAGTATCGCTTTACCAGCAGGCCGCGACCAGTTCTCTTTCCAAGGAAGAGATGGACATTATTTAATTATACTGTAAGAGTTTGAATTAAAAAATTTCAAATTATTCGAGATTTTTTGCTCGATATGAGTGTTTCTCGAGGGGGGTCGGTAAACGCGGTAACCGCGCGGGATCTCGGGATTTCGCTCGGTTACCAAAACAGAGGTTTGCACTTGCAGTGCTACATGTTGAACATGTTATATGGTACTGGTGTTACTATTAAAATTTTAGACTTAAGACTTGTTATTTAGACATGATATATAGTACTATTAAACAAAAAAAGGTTGCCACGACAGAAAAAACCAAAGTACTCATTTTAGTTATTTTTGGCTCTCATGTGCCTATAGAAGCACACCACTAGTGTGTTCTGTTACTAGTAGTGTGCTACAAGAACACCACTTGTATGTACCGTAAAACAGAGGAGTTTTTCTAGAACTGGCCTATACCCCTTTCCTTTGCATCAACCAAAATAACATTAGTTCGTACATAACATGAAATGTTGAAAAGTAAAAAAGAGGGTAAAGCGAGTACATGCATTTATGGGATACCCACTGCTAAATGCTCGTTGCAGAGATGTTTGTCGACGTTACTGCAAAACTGGATGCTATCATACGATATTATTTATCAATAATCATAATCGACGAAGGTGCCAAGTTTAGGGACATGACAGAATGATTTGTTTGCCACTCGATTTGCACCTAACACACGCGCGACCGCTCGATCCGGTCCCGCATAACTTCTCCCTCTTTTTTTTCCCTATCTCCCCTATTTTTCTACCGCACGCTCGACTGACGTGTTCGCTTCATCATGTTTTCTTCTATCTGATTTGTCCGCTCTCCCCCACTTTCTCCCTATGTCTGCTTTACTCTGTTTCTCTCTCCCCCTTTATCATGTTTTTTCACATGATGTTATCTCTGCGCTCCCTTCAGTTGTGCTTCTCCAAGTTTTAAGGAAAACATAGAAAGGTGGGGGTCGAACCCACAACCTCATTGCCGCGGATGAATCCAACAACAAACTAAACATGGCAATCTTTTTGTGCATTTACTAACTGAGATCCAATCTATATACTAGTGAATCACGATTGAACCAGGTAAAAGAACGATCGGGGTGATCCGGGCATTGTCCGGAGAGAGGCTCAGGGAAATAGACTTCTCGAAGAACGATGAACTGAGAGCTTGACTGGTACGGTTACCAGATTGTTCATACTATAGAATCATGTTCTTTATGCTAAAATTACCACGCTACTCATGCTATAGTTACCAGGCTGCTCATGTAATAAGTACACATGTTGTTCATGCTAAAGTTACTAGGCTTCTCATGTCATAGTTACCATTTTGTTCCTGATTACGTTACTAGGGTACTTATGCTATAGTTATCAGGTTTCACATGCTAAACTTACCAGGTGGCCCATATTATAGTTACAAACATAGAAGTTACATAGTTAGCAGGCCGCTCGTGCTATATCTACCAACATACAACCTGCATGTGCTATAGTTGCCGACATGGCTATTATATACTCCCTCCGTTCCTAAATATAGGGTGTATAGTTTCTGGCGCGGACATTAAAGAACGCACGCGGAGGTAAAATTTCACAAGTTTTGGGCGAGATTACACCTGACCAATTGACATTAGAAAATAGAGGAGCTCGCCTAGTATAAGGAAATGTAATCAAATCCCTAAAAAGTTATTCGAACGAGTGGTGCAATGCAATACACCTTATATTTTGGACTTTTTCTCAGAAATCTATACACCTTATATCAAGGAACGAAGGGAGTAATTATCAACATTGCAAACATGTAGTTACCAGACTGCTCATGTTATATTTATCAGACTGCTCATAATAAAGTTACCATGATGTATTGCTCATACTAAAGTTACCAGGCTGCTCATGTTAAAGTTACCACAGTGCGCGTGCTATAGTTACCAGGTTGCATGTGTTAGGTTATCACTTCTCATGGTATAGTTTTTTTACTCATGCTATTTTTTTTAAAAGAAGGTTGAAACCCTCGGCCTCTGCATCCGCTGATGCACACAACCATCTTTATTAGCGTTGATGCATGGCAACAAGGCCAAAATCATCAAGAAATAAAGAACAAAGCATAGGCAACTACATGGAACCATTACAAAATATGGATTTAACACATACGAGTAGCTCGACTTCTTCCGCAACAACACCTTCATGAAGGGCTAGACTTGCTCACGCCACCGTCGTCATGCCCAACTCATGATGACCAAGATAAGGATTTTCATACTGACAGTCGAGACCAACCAACTAAGGTGAGTACATCCGCAATGAGACAACGTCTTCAAGAAAATAATGTCCCAAATTTTTCATTACTAAACCCAACCAGTAAAGGTCAGAACAAGGGTTTTCACCCCTGACATGAAGTGTGTTCCAAACACAGTCTTGAGGACATATCTTCGATAGCCGCGGTTGTCTGTGCTTCACGCCAGGCCGGAGTGGCGCTAGCAGATGAGTGTGACGGATTCCCACCATAGACCATTACCATGGTCATCAAGAGGCCAGTCATGCCGCGGTACAGATTTGGCCGCTATAACTAGTGGAATCATTACTCACTGTAATGAATAGAGAGAAGAATATACGTGGAAGGGGAGAAATTGTTTGGTTTCATCCATAGAACCCAATAATCGTGAACCAACTTGTGATAGGAGGACAGTGAATCCCTAGCCCACCTGGGTTCAGGTTCTAAACTTGACATTGATATGCGCATTAATTTTGGATTTGTTTCAGGCTTCTGGCGATTTTCGTTCAGTGGAAGGAGACGTTCCCGTCGACTGCGAGGCACATGCGGTGACTTCATAAAATCTCAAGATGCTTTGCCGGCTCAGTGTCTCGGAAGTGCTCATAGGAGTAAGGTGCACCTGCTTGTGTTCATGGGAATGAGTGTATGTTCGTGTATGCGAGTGACTTCGATTGTACTGGGTTAAAAAACCCAACAGTTGCTAGTTAGGGGAATCCATTATTTATTTCCCAATAAATCAGCTCAAAACACATATACACATACCCTCGAAATGCAAATAAGCTATTGGTAAAATCAGGAAATTATATATTGGAACAACAGGCTTATTAATCCAGTTAACGAATTACAGTACAATCAAAGTACCGACTGGGCACGAAACAAGGATGCATGCATCAGTCGTGGCGAAGATGGACCCTGTACTCGACGGTGGCGTCGCCGGTATTGGCGTCAAACCAGTGGGTCCGCAACTGGCAGTAGCCGCGCGCGAACCGGAAGACGCCGGTGCCGCCGACCACGGCCATCTCTCTGACGGCCCGGTTCACCGGGTTGGGGCCGACGATGGCGATGCTGCTCCCGTTGTAGGCGCCGTCGACGAAGACGAAGTTCATGGCCATGAGCAGCGATAGGCTGTCCTTGCCGGCGCTGACGTACATGCCTTGGGCGCGGCCGAGGAGCCTCGACGTCAGGTTGGGCCCCTCGGTGAGCGGGTCGTCGATGACGGAGACGCCGCCGAAGCCCGTGACGGAGGCGTTGGAGGACGGCGCCTGCGCCACCTGCGCCACAGTCGCGTTCGGCCCGCCGCTGACGACGTCGTGCCAGTACACCCGCAGCCGGGTCTCCTTCTCCGCCGCGGACGCCGGGGCCGCGGCGGCTGCGAGGAGCAGGAGCGCAGCCAGGCAAGAGATGGCGGTGCTGCTCGCCATTGGGATCAGCTAGCTAGCTAAGCTCAGAATGGATGTTGGTGGTTTGATGCGAGTGCCGAATTCTTCTTCCGAGGAGCTGTGCAGGTTTGTGTAGCTTGTGTGTCCAATGGTGCAGTTCAGAGATAGGTCTATTTAACGGCGAATCGTGGTTGTTGGGTCCTTGACATTTTCTGGGTGGCCTGTCCCCAGTTTTTAGTTTAGTATTTCTGGCCGTGTCCCGTGTGTTAAGTTTAGTGTATGTGTATCTTTCACATTCGTCTTGTTCTTGTGGTATGCGTGAGAGAGAGAGAGATAGTTGATCGTGGACTTCGTTGGTTATGAGAGTTTGAACAGTAAGAAGCTGCGGAGTAGGTGAAGGTATGACCGAATGAACACGCTATAGTTAGGTGATGCAGGCT
>NC_041389.1:586596592-586611820 GCF_002162155.2 Triticum dicoccoides
ACACACACTAGTCCTTCCAATTTGGAAAGCGGGGTTGCTCTAGAAGGTTTGCACGAGGACTCCTGGCAATAGGGGGCGGCAATCGACCGGTGTTTTTTTTTGTTCATTTATTAAGGCGATTGACTGTGTTTTTTCTTTTGACATCGATTGACCGGTTGCATTCCATTTATCGGGAAAAAAAGGAGCTCCTATGCAGCGCTGCAGGCGTCTGCTAATGATCCGGCGCTTGCAGCGCTGCTAGCATGGGCCGGCCCACTAGCATGCTGCCCCAGTTCATGTATTTTTAGAAAAAGTTCATTGAACTGAAAAAGAAGTTCATAGATGAAAAAAAGTTCCTCCATTTTCAAAAAGATGTTCATCAAAATTAAAAAAAAATCATCAATATTCCAAAGAGTTCATCAATTTGAAAAAAAAAACTGTTGAAATTTTTAAAAAGTTCATAGATATTCAAAAAAGTTCATAGAATTTTCAAAAAAGAAAATGTCAACCGGCACCTAGATGCGCTGGCCCATTTATGGACGCCACATGCGCCAGTTAACGAAAATGCATGTTAACTGGCGCCTGTAGCGCCAAATAGAAAATGCCAAAAAAAAACTACCCGGTGAAACTTTTCTTTGTAGAAAGGAGTCCGTCACCCGGGCTTAAACTTAGGCCCAAGATCGAGTTACCGAAAGAAGTTTGATACAAGGTCGCGAAGACCCAAACATGCGTCGCAATACATATGATCTGAAAAATAGAAGAGAAAATGTGATACAAGGTTGCGATGACATGATACAAGTGTCACGGTGTTGTAAGGCGGAACTATAGCCAAGCCAAACATTACTCCCACGAGGCTCCCCTAGCTCGAATCATCTTGACATGTCCCCCTTCGCAAGGCTGTCACCCATGCACGCATGCTGACAAAGAAACGATCAAGCGGCGGTAACGCCCGATGACTCCCAAAGGCCTCCAAAGCTGTAGAAGGGAGAACATTTTATAAATGATGTCAGCTGGATGGTTAAAAGAAATCCCCTCGGATAGCATTTTATTCCTAACAGTCGTAAGGACCATGCAGGAGCAACGAAGGCCTTCCAAGCTAATTTGCAATGGTTGCCTTGAGTTCCCGTCACAAGAAAGTGCAACTCAAAAGATTAGTTCGCTAAATTTAATTAGAGAGGAGGGGCCCACAATGAAGTTCTGGGGAAAGATTAAAGAGGGGGGGCACGTACTCCCATGCCCTATCTTATGTAAAAGCCTCATGTAGGTTTAGGAACTTTGCTCCCCTCCTCCCCCACCCAGGAATTGGTGCCCCGTTCGGGTGGTGTGTAGGAAGTATGTACCATGCGCGGCGATTGTGCTATCGAACTCTGCCACATGCATCTGATGGGCGAACCGCTAGGGATGACTGCTCCCTGGACAACGATGAACAGCCGTGTGTGCGATGTGTACAAGTAACAAAAATAGTAATAGGGCCAGGAAGTTTATGAAACAATAAAAAAATTGAGATCCTCTTGGATGAAGAACAATTGCTAGGCCCCACTTTTCCCATGGTTGTTTGAGCAGGCCGATGTACATATATAAAAGCGCCTAGCGTTTGGTTTTTCTCCCTTTTTGGATTTTTTACTGCATATTGGAGGATTCAGGTGATGGTGATAGTTTGGCCGAAATTAGATATTTCCTGAGATCTCTATGGAGCTCCAAAAACTGCACAGGTCCCACCACCCACCACCGTATCCTCTCACTACATGACCTACTACCTCCGTCCGGGATTTTAAGGCCAGCGAGCCATCGAAGGGAGTCCTTTTTTCAAGGCCGCTGACATGCATCATTGATTTTCTCTCGATCTGTGTCCTATAGCTCCGCGCGCGAGTGGCTGCATGCAAAAGCAAACAGTGCACCGATGGCTGCATGCAAAAACTGTCCGCTAAAGTCTCTGCATGCAATAACTACCTGCTAATTTCATTGGTGGTTACTGGGCTCGAAAATCACGCGTCCTCAGAATTAATACTGTGTCTTGGGCCTAGAGTCTTGGCTAAGGGGACCTCTAAACCCGGACGGAGGTAGTATGACAGTTGCCTCCTTCTGTCAAGGTCTTCATCCCCAATTCACATCCAGCTCGGTATCTCTCCACCCGCCTCTTCTCTCCCTACGCACTACCATTCTCACCATGTCGTCCCTCATATATTCCCTTCAGTCATCCTTGCATGGTGGAGGTTGCAGCGAGCATGGACATGCAGTTGAGCGGCCGGTGAGGAGGGGGCGAGTGGTGTCGACACCTCATGTGGTTCGTTTCTCACAGTGCCATGGGCAAGGAGCCATTGAGGCACGTTGTTAGAGCTCGTGGCAGGAGCCGGTGCTATAGTTGCGAGATACTCCTTCCGTTCATGTGGCCCAAGACGTACGGCATGTCTCTTCGACAAGCCGTTGCACCACTGCACCTTGCCCCATCACCGTTGCCACTCAACGCTCGTACTTCTTACATCTCTATGGCAGACACGCCCCATCCATATGGTTGCTCCTTGTTAGGGTTTCTCCTTTTTATCCTTTAATTACATAGGTTACTACTTAGTTCATTGATTTATTTAGAAAGTGCTGATTTTTCTTCCATAAGAGATATGTACTTCTCAAACTTGGTGATGTCGAATTCATGGGTACAAAGGATTGTATATTAAGTTGTTGATAGGGCTTCTTGGTTCATGCTTTGATAGAATATGTTTAAATTAGTGTTGTGTGCATTATGCATTCAAAAATGAGTAGTAAGAAAGTAACTAAATTAGCCTCTACCCCTATATATCATTGGTGGTATATTGCTACTTTTGGTTTGGATTATACATGCTCATGTCCATTCAGTCCATATCACACATGGTTATTTTGTTGTCTTTATTGACTCAACATTCAATGTGATGATCTTCAAAATAGTGATGATTGTTGTAGATTGAAGGTATGACTAACTAATCTTAGTATGCCTTCTTTAGTTGGATTATGATTCATAATATTTGGTATCCTATCACTCCTTTTTATATTTCTTACTCCTGACAATGCATACTTTTTACATGTGCATATTCCAAATTCATCGACATGATTATCTTATTCCAAATTTATTGAACTATTTTCCTGCAATTTAGACCGATGTTAACTTTGAGAGTAAGATCTAATGCTTCTAGGTATGACTCTTGCAAGTATTCCCTTTTATGCTCTACCTACCAAATTTGAAATTTTGATCTTCTCAGTGAAAAAATTGATTTACAGAACGGGGTGTCCACTCAGGTTTTGCTCGAATAAAAAACATTGACACCAGAGAACTAGAGATACAACCTCGAGCAGAATATTTTCCCCACATTTTCTTACAATACATTCCCTTTTTAAATATTGGTAGCGCAAATGGAGCAACACACTCTGCTGAATATATTTACGTGAAATTTAAATAACATGATGTACAAGTAAAATCAGAGCTATTAGGTCATTATTATCTATACTTACAGGTGGATCACGTACCGAGATTTTACCCCTAGCCGGTGCGAACCAACAACAGAGGAGGCATATATTATATCAATGAAGTAAGTTAAGAATGCCACTTGGTATACATGTAAGAAACATTAAACCTCTAATGTGAATTAAACTAAATGACCCCTATAGCCAACCAGCCAAATTGACAAGTGCTATTTGCAACCATTTATAACAAGGTAGCCAGATGGCTATTCCACAATGGGAACCAATCAATATTCGGTGTGTAATCCTATGCAGAGAATCCACTGGAAAGACTAATGACAGAAAACACCATACCTGCACCTTGTTGTGCAAATTGCATGTATGGTATGTAGTTTACACCCATCTTTTGGGAACTTATATTATTATTACATACAATAGTTTGGTGTATAATTACTACTTAGTGTTAGCTTATGATGCATTATGTTATATAACAACTTTGTCATGGAAATTGTCATGCACTTATCTACATGTGTGCCATTAGAACTGGTCCTGCTATGTGTTGCTCCTAGGTGTTAATTACATTGATGGGTACTAGATCTTACATTACATACTGTTGCATCAATAGGGATTCAACAAATGTCCTGTTTATTGATATGTTGCCCTGAAATACGTGTATTCTGTAAATACAAATTAAAATTCTCCATGGCATGTAATTTCATTTTACATTATTTTTATCAGCTAGGCAGTCCAGCTTTCATAATTAGCACAAAATAAATAGCATAGTGGAAGAAATATATAATCCACACACGAGGATGACACATTCAACCTCTCTAATATATTTTATTGATGTGTAGTTCCACAATTTATCTTACTACCGCTCCATTGGATTTTTCGTATATAATTGACCAAGTCAAAGTATATGTTAATAAAATTTATAACAAGATGCAAAGTGTGACGGAAATGACCCAAGGTTCTCACCAATTAATTGATCACTTAACATTTTTCCATGAAAATTGTCACTCCTGCACTCACAGTTGATCACCGAATACTATTGTTTCTAGAAGGCAAGATGTTAGATACAAATACTTGCATACCTTGCTAATTTGTTAACCGGTGAAATATTGCAACAACCATTGCGTAAAAACAAACAGAATGACTTCTTATGTACATAACTGATTTTGCTGCATGGAAATAACACAACAAAACAGCAAAAAGGATGAAGACATGATAACCTTTGTTTTTTTGCTGCTATATTGTAACTTATCAATTGATCCAATACAATTGATTTGAATACCATGAGAAGCTCAATAAAAATATGCATCCTTTCACAAGGATAACTTAGTACTAGCTGGTTTATAGTAGGATCAGATGGTAAAAAGGCAAACGACACTACACTTTCTATTGGTATATTAACATGTGACGTCCTTGATTCAATTGTGCACTAATCATACAGAGAAATATGCACGCTCAAGACCAGAGACTCACGGGAAGATATCACAACACAACTCTGTGACACAAAGGAAAAACATAAATCTTTATATTACAAGCCAGGGGTCACGAGGACCCGAATACATAAGTCATCAAGCAAATATTATCTAAGTACAGACATAGTTAAACAAGTTTTGCCTTAAGAAGGCTGAGCAAAACAACGCCACCAGATCGAAAGGCGAGCCCTCCTGCCTGGGACCTCCGGACTAATCCTGGTCGTCGGTCTCCACGTAGTACGCTCCACTGGGGGGACCTCCATCTACGACGTCATCATCAATTGTAGCAGTCGATTCAAAAGAAAAGGGGTAGCAAAGCAACCGTGAGTACTCATCCAAAGTACTCGCAAGATTTACATCAAATCTACACTACATATGCGATGATATCAATAAAAGGGGTAGTATCTTTCTAATCTTATGATTCAAATTTAATAGCTTGTGCTAGAGGACTACATGGCTGCATTTGAACCATTGGATATGTCAACCTGACTGCCCACATCACAGGGATTCGCGTGGTGCCTTCGCTGTGCTGGTCTGCCATTCTCATAGAAGTTGATAGATGCGCACGTGATTCTGCCGGTACCATTGAGAAATTTCTAGCACACTCCCGTGAGTACTCGCTTGAGGCACCCCCTACAATACAATGCATGCAGTAGTAGAGTAATAAATCTAGAGGCTAGCAAAGCTATCAAGTAGGCATCGTGATGGTGCTGTAAAAAAAGTAGGCATTGTGCTGAAAGAGATATAAAAGCATGGCGATGGCAGATGATGCAGCCTGTGCATAGGCATAGAAGCGTGAAATGATTTCCCGCTGGCGGAAGCAATTTAACCCATTAAAGAATGACAAATAAAATAAAAACATATGTGGTACTGCTAAATAGCTTTTACTTTCTCATATAAATTTTTAACAAGTATTATTGTCCTTATTTTTAGGAATAAATTTGTGAAAAATTCTGACAACAAAATAGAAACAATCAATGTTTAAATATTAATTTTATTTATAATGATGAATAACTTGCACATCGTACTCTATCCATTTCTCAAGCTAGGACGTGTTAAATTTTATTAAATTGAGGATAAAGAGGGTACCCCTTTTCTTTTAGTGTTCTAAGTTGTTTAAACCTCATATTACACAACTATACTATTAAATTCTTTACACCTTTATAATTATTAATGATTAATTAATTGATGAGTTGTGCGACTCCAGCCATGGTAGTTCAAATCATGACACTTCAAATGACACACGTTATGTGTGTTTATAACTATCTCTACACGTGCAGTGCCATTTACTCTCTCTCTCTCTCTCTCTCCATAGGATCAATTAGTAACAACAACACTACTCTAATGCAAGCAGTAGAGGGAAAGAATAGGCAATATCGGATTGATCAAGGGGGGTTTGCTTGGCTGGAAGCTCTCTGGAGAAGGAGGGTCGTCGATGTCGTAGTCGTACTGGGTATCACCGGCAGTCTCGGGATCTACCAAAAGAATAGGGCAGAGGGGGAAACAGATAAATAACAGAGTAGACAAATGCAGCACAATGCATGTCATGGTAGTAGGTGATGATGATATGCTCTAATGCATCCTTAGGCATTCTAAAAGAAGAGCGAAAACATCCGAAAATGTTTTCCCAGCTCCATGTGTTTTTCGGTATATTGAACGAGGGGCAAAATGCCAATGTTTGCTATGTTAGAGGGGTGTGCAAGTATGTGGGTAGCATAATCATATTCGTTATATTTTTCTGAACAACTTTTGTATATAAATTATTTTAATCCGAGTTACAGTTTATTTTATATGATTTTTGAAAGTTTAAATAATTTTCTAATTTACTGGATTTAATTTAATTCGAAATTATATTAATATTAAATTGCTATGGGTACACAAAAAGTGTACCCAACAATATGGAACAGAGGCTGACAGTGGGGCCTATGAGTTCAGTCACTAGTCCAGTTAGCAATCAACAGTTTGACTGTTGACTGGTCAAACCTGACCAGTAGGCCCCACTGGTCAGTGACAGGGCTATATAACAGTTATTTAACTAATCTAATTAATCTAAATTAGGAGGTGGGGCCCAACAGTCAGTGACTACACTAACAAACATAATTAATTTAAATAAAGTTAATTAGTTAACATGGGGGTCCACGCATCAGTGGGAGAAGGGGGGGGTGTTAGTGGCTAACTAAGTGGTCTGACGGCCCGGGCACAACTAGTAGTGGCCCAGGGCGGCAGCGTGCCGGTGGTCACAAAACACGGCGGAGGGCGTTGGGAGGCTGCCGGAAAAGCGCTGTGGGGCAGGTTTAGGGGCGCGGCCGGGTGCGTTCGAATGCCCGTGATGAGGCGTGTTGATTGGCGGCGGTTGACGGTGACACATACCTGGGTAGGGTCCTAGGACTGACCTACATGCCCTTCCCAAGGATAGGACACAGGAAGCCAAGACCTATAAAGTTAAAAGGAATATACCAACTGGAATCTCCAAGAAGTGTAATCCACTCGACAAGCGATTCCACTCGGGTATCCCAGTTCCACTCGATAGGAATTATTTCACTCGGAAGACAAGAATCCACTCGGAAGATAGAAGACTTAGAGTCATCTCTGAATGGCAACGGTCAGGCATTCACTCCGTAGCCATTAAGGTTATTAATAGTGGGTGTTACGAGTAACGTACGTGACTTAACTCACATTGAACCCTCGTGTAACTGAGGAGGGCAAGGGGCTGGCGCACTCTATATAAACCACCCCTCCCCCCAGGAACAAAGGTTCGGACCCCCTGTAATTTCTCCACACTTCAGTCGAAAAAGCCTCTCGAGGCACCGAGACGTAGGGTTGTTACCTTCTCCGTGAGGGGCCTGAACTTGTAAACTCGTGTGTGTACAACCTCGCCGTAGCTAGAGCTTGACCCTTCTCCTACATACCCCCTATTTCTACTGTCAGACTCACTCCCACGACAGTTGGCGCCCACCATGGGGCAGGCGTCTTAGCGACTTCCGGTGAGGTTGCAGTTTTTTGTTCTTCATCAACATGGTTTCCGGCGGTGGTTTGCCTTTGGGCCGCGAGATCCGTCTCAGCGCGCTCGCCTTCATCGCCGACGACACGGCCTTGCTCCGGGAGGCCCCCCTCAATGTCGAGGTGCTCCCCGTCCGTGGGGCGGCGCACTTCTGCACAAGTGCTTGCGGCGTCCTTCTGCGGAAGCCATCGACCCAGTATTGGTCGGCTCCCGTGGCAGCTTCGCTCCCCGCTACCCGTCGCCGCAAGCGATCTAGTCGCTCGCGGGTCCAACGGTGGGTAAAGCATGCGGTGGCCCCTCAGTCGGCCACCCCTCAGATCGCGGCAATCGAGCCCGCCAACTCCGTGTATGGCATGTTCGACCTCTCGACTGGCCATTCATACACTCTCTCCGAGTGTGAGAGCAACGACCCCGTGGCAAAGTCACTCAGACAGATTGCTTTAGATGTGGTTTTTGGCGATTCCAAAAATTTCCGCAAAGAAAAGTTGATGTTCGAAGTGGTGGATTTCCATAGTGCCTATCATGCCATTCTGGGTAGGCCATCATATGCTCGTTTCATGGCTCGACCATGTTACGTGTACCTCAAGCTGAAGATGCCAGGACCCAAAGGTGTGATCACGGTCACTAGTAACATGCAAAGAGTAGGAGAATGTCTCTAGAAGGGGTCCAAGATCACTGACGAGCAAATGGCAATGGTTGAAATGGAGGAATATCAGAGGAACGCTGATCCGAGTGATTTGCTATGCTCCAAGAAGCCCGCTTCTGAGTCTACATTTCAGTCGGCAGGAGAGACTAAACCAGTTCATATTCACCCAGATGATCCCATAGCTGCTCTGGCTCACATTTCAACGACACTCGACATCAAATAGGAGGCCGCACTCATCTAGTTCCTCCGTGAGAACTAGGACATCTTTGCATGGAAACCATCAGACATGTCGGGTGTACCCAGGGGACTGGCTGAGCACCGTTTGTGCGTCGACTCAAAGGTCAAACCTGTCAAAGAACATCTACGTCGGTCCGCTGCAGAGAAAAGGAAGGCGATTGGCGAAGAGGTGGCTCAGCTCCTGGCAGCAGAGTTCATCCGTGAGATATACCACTCCGAGTGGCTCGCCAATGTCCTCATGGTTCCAAAGAAGGATAAATCACTCTGAATGTGCATTGACTTCAGGCATATCAGTCGGGCCTGCCCGAAAGATCATTTTCGGCTCCCTTGCATTGATCTAATAGTTGACTCGACTGCGGGATGTGGGCGTTTGTCTTTTCTTGATGCATATTCTGGATACCATCAGATCCGTCTGTTTGGTCTAGATGAAATAAAAACAGCTTTCATCACCCTATTTAGGTGTTTTTGCTATGTTACCATGCCTTTCAGTCTCGAGAACACCGAGGCCACATTCATGTGCATGATCCAAAAGTGCTTGCTCTCTCAGATCAGTCGGAATGTGGAGGCATATATGGATGATATTATAGTGAAGTCACGCAAGAGTTCCAACCTGTTGACTGATCTCGCCGAAACTTTCGCTAATCTGAGAGGATATGATATCAAGTTGAATCCGACCAAGTGCACATTTGTAGTACCAGGAGGAAAGTTACTCGGTTCACTCGTTTCCGAACGGGGGATAGATGCAAATCCCGAGAAAGTTGGTGCAGTTCTCTGAATGAAACACCCTGTGCGTGTGCACGACATCCCGAAGCTTATAGGCTGTCTTGCTGCATTGAGTCGATTCATTTCACGTCTCGGGGAGAAGGTGCTACCTTTCTACCGACTGATGAAGAAGTCTGATACATTCGAGTGGACTCCTGAAGCTGAAGCAGCGTTTGTGGAGCTCAAAGCTCTGCTTTCCACCCAGCCGGTACTTGCTGCTCCGATAAGCAAAGAGCCTTTACTCTTGTATATTGCGGCCACTGGTTAGGTTCTTAGCACAATGCTTACAATCGAACAAGAAGAAGAGGGCAAGGCTTATAAAGTTAAATGCCCAGTGTACTATATTTCTGAAGTCTTGACTCCATCCAAGTAGAGGTACCCGCATTACCAGAAGCTTGTCTATGGAATTTACTTCACTGCGAAGAAAGTTGCACATTATTTCCAAGACCACTCGGTTTTAGTCGTCAGGGATGCTCCATTGTCTGAGATCATGAACAATCGAGCCACAACTGGTCGAGTGGCTAAGTGAGCAATAGAGCTCCTCCCTCTGGATATCATGTTTGAAGTGAAAAAGGCGATTAAATCTTAGGCACTCGCAGATTTCTTGGCCGAGTGGATTGAGCAGCAACAACAGACTCAAGTTCACTCGAAACACTGGACTATATTCTTCGATAGGTCCAAGATGTTGAATGGTTCTGGTGCTGGAGTGGTTCTGGTGTCCCCAAGAGTCGATAAGCTCAAATATGTCCTCCAGATTCATTTTGATTCTTCCTAATAACGAAGCTGAGTACGAAGCACTTCTCTATGGGTTGCGTATGGCAATCTCACTCGGCGTCCATTGCCTGATGGTCTACGGCGACTCAGATTTAGTGGTCAATCTAGTGACGAAGGAGTGGGATGTCAGAAACCCTGCTATGAATGGATACTGCAATGTAGTCAGGAAATTGGAGAAAAAGTTTGAGGGATTGGAGCTTCACCACATTCCCCGACTCCAGAACCAAGTAGCTGATGACTTGGCAAAAATAGGTTCCAAGCGAGAACCCATCACTAGTAATGTGTTTCTTGAGCATGTCCATTCCCCATCAGTACAAGAGCATCCGTTCACTGAAGAACCTCCCCAGGTGATAAGTCCAACCAGTCTGACTGAGATTGAAGTACCCGCAGTAATTGATCTTGTTATGGAAATCCTGGTGATCACCCCCGACTGGACAGTGCCATACATTGTGTATATACTCAGGAAGGAGCTCCGTGAAGATGAAGTTGAAGCTTGTTAGATCGTCCACAGATCCAAAGCCTTCACTGTAATGGATGGGCAGCTCTATAGAAAGAGTGTCACTGGTGTGGCTCAGCGATGTATTTCTCTGGAAGAGGGTCGGCTGATTTTAGAGGAAATCCACTCGGGGACCTGTGGTCACCATGCGTCCTCTTGGACCATCGTGGCCAAAGCATATTGAGCAAGATTCTACTAGCCACAGGCTAATGAGGCTACAAAGGAGATCATAGAAAAGTGCATAGGATGCCAGCTCTATGCAAACATGTCTCACAAACCAGCATCTGCACTGAAAACTATTCCACTCGTCTAGCCATTTTGTGTGTGGGTATTGTAAATGATTGGCCCGCTCAGGACCGGCATAAGTGGTTACACTCATCTTGTTGTAGCAGTCGACAAGTTCACCAAGTGGATTGAGGCCAAGCCTATCAAGAGTTTGGATTCAAGCACGTCTATCAGTTTCATAAGAAAGCTGACGTTCCGATTCAGAGTTCTGCACAACATCATCATAGACAACAGCTCAAAATTTGACTCGGAAGAGTTTAAAGCATATTGCGCCTCCCAGGGGACTCAAGTGGACTACGCGTCCATTACGCACCCGCAGTCGAACGACCAAGTTGAAAGGGCAAATGGTATAATCCTCCAAGGATTGAAACCATGGCTCATGCGCGACCTCAAGCACGCAGCTGGAGCTTGGGTAACCGAGTTGCCGTATATTCTATGGGGATTAAGGACAACTCCCAACCGATCTACCAACCGAACCCCTTTCTTCATGGTATATGGAGCCGAAGCTGTACTGCCGAGTGATTTTCTTCACAATGCACCCCGAGTGGAACTTTATTTTGAAGCTGAGGCAGAGCAAGCACATCAGGATGTAGTGGACCTCCTAGAATAGGAACGGGAGATGGCTTTGATTCGATTAGCTATCTACCAACAAGATCTCCGTCGATTCCATGCAAGGAACGTCAGGGGCCGAGCATTTCAGGAAGGAGACCTGGTGCTCCGAGTGGATTAGCAGCGACCACACAAGCTCGCCCCTGCATGGGAAGGCCCCTTCGTCATCACCAAGGTGCTCCACAATGGGGCGTACCACCTTTACAACCTAGCTCAACAAAAAGATGAACCACGCTCTTGGAACGCTGATCTTCTCCATCGTTTTTATACTTGACAGTCGGATTGTTGAGATGTAATAAAAGTACTTGGTCAATTGTTTATCAACACATAATTCATGCAGTCTCTTAATGATTGTGTTTTGTATAAGCATACGTTAAATCCCCCAGTGGGTAACTTAGCTGCCAAATCTGTTTTGGCCTAAGTTCAAAAAAACTAGTCCGAGTGGAGAGCAATCCTCCCACTCGAGGGCTTAGCCGCGAATCAGCTTCGGCTAAGTTCAAAAAACTAACTCCGAGTAGAGAGCGATCCTCCCACTCGGGGGCTTAGCCGCAAATCAGCTTCGCCTAAGTTTAAAAAACTAACTCCAAGTGGAGAGCAATCCTCCCACTCCGGAGCTTAGCCGCGAATCAGATTTGCATAAGTTCAAAAAAGTAACTCCGAGTGGAGAGTGATCCTCCCACTCGGAGGCTTAGCCGCGAATCAGTTTCGCCTAAGTT
The DNA here is from genome assembly GCF_002162155.2 of Triticum dicoccoides. Classification (NCBI taxonomy): domain Eukaryota; kingdom Viridiplantae; phylum Streptophyta; class Magnoliopsida; order Poales; family Poaceae; genus Triticum; species Triticum dicoccoides. The sequence goes on from NC_041389.1 coordinate 586,609,011, forward strand.
CAAAACATAACTCCAAGTTGAGAGTGATCCTCCCACTCGGGGGCTTAGCCGTAAACCAGTTTCGCCTAAGTTGAAAAAATAACTTCGAGTGGAGAGCAATCCTCCCACTCGGGGGCTTAGCCATGAACCAGTTTCGCCTAAGTCAAAAAATAACTCTGAGTGGAGAGCAATCCTCCCACTCGGGGGCTTAGACGCGAATCAGCTTCGCCTAAGTTCAAAAAATAACTCCGAGTGGAGAGAAATCCTCCCACTCAGGGGCTTAGCCAAGAATCAGCTTCACCTAAGTTCAAAAAATAACTCCGAGTGGAGAGCAATCCTCCCACTCGGGGGCTTAGCTACGAACCAGTTTCGCCTAAGTTCGAAAAATAACTCCGAGTGGAGTGCACTCCTCCCACTCGGGGGCTTAGGCGTGAATCAGCTTCGCCTAAGTTCAAAAAATCACTAGGAGTGGAGAGCAATCCTTGCACTCGGGGGCTTAGCCGTGAATCAGCTTCGCCTAAGTTAAAAAATAAACTTCGAGTGGAAAGCAATCCTTTCACTCAGAGGCTTAGTTGCGAATCAATTTTACCTAAGTTAAAAAAGCATTCTTCAAACAGAAAGGCAATGATTGGATAAAACCATCAAGTTCAAATAGGACTGTCAAGTACGGAACCGCAAAGCAAGCGTATTCGGGCATCAAGCCCAGAGCAGTTTAATGATTACAAAATCACTCAACATTCCGAGGCAAATAGATCAAATGTTTCTTTTCACTCGGTAGAAGGAGGACTCGCTGGCTCGACGAATGTGTCCAAGTTGATGTCGTCAGCTATGCGAGTGGCCACTTCGATGAAAGTCTCCATGAAGGATTGGAATTGAAGTTTCTCTGTGTTCGCCACTTGGAGAGCCTTCAGCTTCTCTTCTTTGGCGTCCTTGCAATGGACTCTTACCAGCAAAATGGCCACGTCAGCTCCACAACGAGCAGATGATTTCTTCCATGCTTGCACTTGACTTGGGATATCGTTCAGCTGCGTCATTAGAGACTCGAGGTCGTTCTGGAGAGTGTCCGCTGGCCACAGCTCCTGGTCGATCTTGGATAGCGCCACCTTTAGTCAAGCGATGTAATCCAAGACACTCCGGAGTCGATCCTCGAGTCATAGCACGTTCATGGCAGCTTCATCCTTGATGAGTGACTTCGTGGGGTCTGAGCCCGTTTCAATCCGCTCAGTCTCCTGTTCAAAGTTCCTGCAGAATTCTGTGCGAAACGGGAAAGTATCAGTCAGGAGCAACATTGAGTGAGTCGAAAAAGTAACAGAGTTCAGTCAAGTGGAAAAGGTTACCTTCAAGCAAGATGTATAGTTTCTTTGCGAGATTACCCAAGTAAGCCTCTTGATCATCTCTCTTCCAAGTGAGCTGGTCCACTTTGTCTGTCAGGGCAACCTTCTCCTCCTTTTGTTGGGTAGCTTCTATTTTCGCCTCCTCAACGCAGCCTTCAAAGTTTCATTTTCCTTCTCCAAGTTGCCGAGTGAAGCAAGCTTCTTTTCGGCTGCATCAGTCTTCTCCCTCCCAACCTTCTGTGCTCCCGCAAGATCAGCATCTTTCTTCTCATGCGCCTACTTCATGGTGTCTAAAGAAATAACATTCTTCAGTCGTGCTTGGATTTGGCGGTTTTCACTATGCACATCTATTCGAGTGGAGTCACTCGGTTCAAAGGACGGAGGAGAAGAAATCACAAAGCTTACAGTCAGCAGAATATTACCTCCCATGGTCTTCACCTCAGCTTGTGCGTCCTTTATGCTCTTCTTGGCATGCTCCAGGTCGAGCTGGAGTTGGATCTTCTCCTTCTCCAAAGCAGCATACTGGGTTCCAAGTTCGCAAGATTTCTAGAATCAAGGAAAATAGAATTCAGTTGACAAAATACAAAGACCTCCCCCACTTCTGAGTGGACAGGGTTAAATTTAGGTCATTCTTATGAAAAAGAAGCATTCTCAGACCTCTGCCAACTGCCCATAGTTGACAGCCGTCTCGAGGACTACACCTAGTGGGTCCACTCAGCGTGCCCTTAATGGACCCATTTATCACTTGGTACGGTCCGTCTGAACCGAGTGGAAGGTCAAAATAAATATCTCTCCTTGTTCTTAGACCCCCACCGACTGCCCGTAGTTGACAGCGGTCTCAGGGACTACGCCCAGTGGGTGCACTCAGCGTGCCCCCACTGATTCAGTTACTCACTAGACCCGGCCTGACCGCGTCGAGTGAAAAGAGGCAAGACAAACACATTCTAAAGACCCCCGCCGAATCAACCATTCCACATGACTCTTGCACTACAAAAAAAAGACCCCCGCCGAATCAACCATCCGAACGAAATTTTATTTTGTCATACATATGACACTTCTATAATGATAATTGTGACAAAACCAGGTATCATCATAGATGTGGTGGGCTCCTACTTCTATGACAAAAAATCATGATAGAAAATGGGCTTTTCGTCCTGGGCGGGCTGGAGACGCAGCTGCATGACATTCTTTGGGCCGTCCATGACGAAAAAAACCGTGGTAGAAGCGAGGGCGAGGAAAATTTCGTGGAGTTCGTGGTTACGGTGGGCGGTCGGGGGCCGAGCGATGCACGTTTCTCTCGTACACGTACGCGCGTGTGTGCGAGGCGTTGTCTCTAACTGAACCCGAGCGAGGCGTTGGGCTCTAACTGAACCCGAGCGATTGCACTGCAGGCTACGCGTTACATAACCCGAGCGATCGATCGATGGCTGTTAACTGAACTCGATCGAGCGATTCCTTCGCTACTACTGCTAACTGAAGCCGATCGATTGGATGAAC
>NC_041389.1:586612249-586716503 GCF_002162155.2 Triticum dicoccoides
TGTGGTGTGGAGGGTTGGATGAACAGGACGACCCCGTGGAGGGCTAGATGAAAATAGACGGTGGAGGGGTTCCTGTGGAGGGGTGGTTGAATAGTAGCCGGTGGAGTAGCGCGCGATGGAGGCTGGATGAACAGGAGCCCGTGGAGGCTGGAGGAGGTCGATGGTGGAGATGAACAGTATCCCGTGGAGTCCCGTTTTGCGGTACGCCACACCCCTCTCGATGAAGAGGACCCCCGTTTCGACCATAGCACTCCAACACAAGTCCGTTTCGTCCGTTTTGCGGTACGCCACACCCCTCCCGATCAACAGGACCCCTATTTCGACCGTTGCGCTCCAACACAAGTCCGTTTCGTCCGTTTTGTGGTATGCCACACCCCTCCCGATTAACAGGACCCCCGTGTCGACCGTAGGAGGTCAGTTTCCTCTGTTTTACGGTACGCCAGACCCCTCCTGATGAACAGGATCCCGTTTCGAACGTGGCCGGTCGAACACAAGGCCGTTTCCTCCGTTCTGTGGTACGCCAGGCCTCGTTTCCATCACCTGTTCCGTCCAAGCCCTCCCGATGAACACGACGTCGCATTCCGTTCCGACCTATCCGGTTGGCTCCCACGCGTTCCATTGCCTCCAGATGAACACGAGCATTCCGTTGCCTCCCAATGAACACGACGCATTCTGTTGCCTCCCCATGAACACAACGACGACGCTGTTTCTCCATTCCGACCCAGCCATGTACACGAGCCCTGGCCGTACATATGCGCGAGTAGGCGTTCGAGACCCTGCCTGTATGTACGTACATGGCCGTATTTTCTTTCATGCACCCTGGCCGTTGTACGTACGTGTAGATGCTACGTGCGCGCCTCTACTATGACACGTGCACGCCTCTACAACAACCAGTATGTACGTACACGTTCGCGACCAGAATGACAATGCTATGTACGGTTCGACCAGGTGGGTCCCGACTGTCAGGCACTTCCTTGCCTGCGAAGATGTAGCGTGTGGGTCCCAGCAGTCAGGGGGGCGAATCATTTTTTGCTCGGACGCACTTCCTTGCATGCGAAGATGTAGCTGGTGGGTCCCAGCAGTCAGGGGGAAACGTTTTTTGCGCGAAATACAGTGGCCCATCTGGTGGGTCCCAGCTGTTAGGTGGAGGAATCATTATTTTCCGCGTAATAAGGAGGCACTTCCTTGCTGCAGCCGTGGACCCAGCTGTCAGCCTCTCCACGTACAGTCCACGTCCGATGGAAGTCATTCCTTGACCACGTTGACCAGGCCGCGCTGAGAGCACCATGGCGGTGGACGACGGCGAGGCCTAGGAGGGGGACGACTCGGAGTCGGGGAAGACGCGGCAGCGGAAGCTCGCGCGGAGAGGAGTACGAGGGTTCACTGGTTCGGCTGCGGTGTGAGGCTGCCATCGCCGCAGGGCCTGGCCAGCGGTGGGAATAGTAGGGGGCGGTGAGGCCTTCGCGGCAGCACAACCGGCCACGGGAGGCAGGAGCATGCGACACGACGGACGCTACTTTGGGCGGCTGGAGCAAGAAGACCAGAGGTTGAAGAAGCACTACGGTCGTTGGATGGACATCTTATGGTCACTGGAGCTAGAATCGTTCATATTGACTAAAGTTGACAAAGTCCCCCATCCCAGTTAACTTAGTAGGCCCACAAGTCAGCCTCCCACCATGGTGTGTCCCAGCTAGCAGGGGGAGTATTCATTTTTTTGTGCGTAATAAGGAGGTAGTTCCGGTGGGTCCGAGCTAACAGCGGGGGGAACATTTTTTTGCGAAATACGGTGGCCTGTCCTGTGGGTCCCAGCAGTCAGGAGGGAAACATTTTTTTCGCGAAATAAGGTGGCCTGTCCGATGGGTCCCTGCTGTCAGGTGGAGGAATAATTATTTTGCGTGATGGAAGTCGGTCGTTGACCACGTTGACCACGCTGCGCCGAGAGCACCAGGGCGGTAGACGACGGCGAGGCCTAGGAAGGGGACGATGCGGAGCCAGGGAAGACGTAGCAGTGGAAGCCCGCGCAGAGAGGAGTACGAGGGTTCACTGGTTCGACTGCGGTGTGAGGTTGCCGTCGCTGCAGAATAACAGGGGGTGTGGGTGAGTAGAGGGATGGCCTGGCCAGCGGTGGGAGTAGTACGGGGCGGTGAGGCCTTCGCGGCATCACAGCCGGCCACGGGAGGCAGGAGCGCGCGACACTACCGGCGTTGCTTTGGGCGGCTGGAGCAAGAAGACCAGAGGTTGAAGAAGCACTATGGCCGTTGGATGGACATCGTACGATCACTGCAGTAGAATCATTTATATTGACTAACTTGACAAAGCCCTTGGTACGCGTCTAACTTAGTAGGCCCACAGCTCGGATTTGGCAGAGAACATATAGCCCATTTGTGATTTGTAAGAATGTACAACCCATTTTTTTAGTTCTAATGGAATTTACTACAACCCATTTACAGTTTGTTAAAAGTACAGCCGAACTTCTAGCCAGGACAACGATTAATAATTTCGAACAACCGCTCAAAACAGAATTCAAAAAAAATTCCCACATTTTGATGGGATCAGAAATATTTTTATCCAAAATTTCTAATCAGGTTAAATATAATTTCAAAATAAAGTTGTATTACGTTAAAATCCAACGAAATATTGCACGCGCAACAAGTAATGAAATTAAAATTTTCAAATTCCAAAAATAATATATTTTTTAAACTAATTACGTGTTTTGTGCATAGTTACTGCCGAGTTATTATAATTACATCCCATTTATTATTTCTTAAAGTCCATTTTATTGTTAAGCCTAATGCATACCTCCTAGGAAAGTTTGCAGCCCAGCGGGGCGGAGAATAACAAGTTGACCCGGATATTATGTACAACTGTCAGCCCAGTTGCATTGCTGATGTTGAAAAAAAGGCTTTTGTAGTATAGTACAACCTAACATGGTTACTCAACCCACATTCAGCGACTCCAGAAAGGCCCAAACAAGGCTTCTGTACAATTTTTTGAAGTCACTGAGCTCAATTAATAACTTAAGAAAAAAGTTCGATTATGGTGGAACCTAATTAAAAGTTGTCACGAGTAAATAAATAATTCAACGGGTCCCACTTGTGCGTGTGCGTGTGCATGTGCGTGTGTGTGCATGTGTGTGTGTTTGTGTGTGTGTGTGTGTGTGTGTGAGAGAGAGAGAGAGAGAGAGAGAGAGAGAGATAGAGAGAGACCCATCGGTCGATGCTCGTAAATACATCTTTCAGCCATATGCAATGCTGATGCTCAGTAAAAACTTATATAGTTGACACAATCATATAGAACATCATAGCACACTGAACTTGCATACAGAAATTTCACGCAGGCGGCACAATCAGGATCGAAGAAGTGGATCGCTACAGGAAGGGCTATGTTGAAACCAACGAAGTCGTACATAACGGTTCATCGTCTTTATCAATGACGGGGAAATATCTTGAATGTTGTGCAAAGAAAACAGATAGACAACACAATAAGTTCTGCTAGCACATTAAGTTGATGTACAACCCTTTCTAAAAAAAGTTCAGGTACAAAATTAGAACAGGTCACAATCAAATGTATCGGCATATCAGTGCTTCACACCCATAGCTCGGATTTACCTAGTATCTGACATGATTCAGTTGTTACCTCAAATTAGAGCACATCCAGGCAGCCAGCCCTGCCTCTTCTCCCAAAGAAGCAGTGGCCTCCGCCGCGCGATGGAGTAGGCCCTGTGCCATCCATCGTTCCGAGAAACACGGGGAAAGTCTGACATTGACGCCTGTAATGGACGTCGTCGATGGACCCTGGCACCAGCGGCGGCGGCAGGACTTTGATTGATGGATTGACCACTTCTTCAAGATGCACGAACACTCGATATAGGTACATCCCTAAAGTGGTCCGCGGCGGCCTTGGTGGCAACAAATAGTACAACCCCGGTTCCTGCACCGGTATCTCAACACCAATCACCTTCGGTATGGTGGACGGCTTCTTCATCCATGCCATAACCGTCAGAGCCCAGCTGTCTGGAGGAACAAACATACTTACGAGCTCACCTCCAAGGTCGTTGATAAGCTCGTTCATGGACTCGCTGTCCCAAGCACGTCGAGGCATGCCATGGAAGGTAAGATTTGTTAAAAACTCAAGCTCAGAGGGCACTGAGCCCCATCCTAGGTGCCACCGATCAAAGCTCACCAGCGCGTCATCGCAGAACAAACGCCGAAAAGATTCGAACACACGACTGCAGTCGTTGTCCGAAAGCTGACGAAGAAATCAGCCGGTGGCGGACAGACTTTGACGAGCAAGTCACTTACTTGGATGCCGTGCGCAATGCCAAGAGCTTTGACAAGGTCGTCCGGCGAGACGGGAGGCTGGTCGCCGTTGATGGTTACCATCAGCACTTTGCCGGCAAACTGGTCATCTAGCACCACCATGCCACTGTTGAGTGATAGCACACAGCGACCGAAGGCAGGACGGACCTCAGGATCTCCGGCTCGGAGATCCACATTGACCGGCGACATGATAGTGTGCTTGAGTACAGGGAGTACAGGAGGGGGATTTGGGGGAACTGGAGTAGGAATCGAGATTCCAGAGGTGGGGGAGGGGCGGGAGACTGGGGAAAAGGTAGCATGAATTTCGAGTATGCGCCAATATGCTCTCAGCGCGCAAGCGCACGGAAACACTGGTGGCACCCACATGTCGGCCTAAGAGTCCTTATTCTTTCTTTTTTGGAGAGCCCGACCTTTTTTCTAGGATCTTTTGAGAGCCCGCCCCGAGAGTCATAATTGACCTGTTTGGCATTGCGTTACTACTCGGCCCATATTCAACGACACCTCACTGGCCCAAACAAGTGTACATCATCGAAAAGACACTGAGCTCAAATTATATAACTTGAAAAAAGGAGATATACTCTGAACAATGGAGAATGGTGATGACCTCATTTAGCCCACCAGTAGTTCGAGACAATAAATAGTTCGAAACAACGATATATACAACATTCAAACACTGACTAGTGACTACTACTGACATAAACAACAAGACATGTTAGTTCATAAGAAGTCTTGCTACACCACCAAAACGCACCCATCTGCAACGCTCAGACTCTCGTGATCCAGACGAGAATGACATTCTAAACAGAATTAACTATTACATAGTAAGAGTGACATAGATGAGGATGACCAAATGACAAGGAATATGCATAACAAAAGAAAAAACTACCCATCCAGAACCAGCAGCAAAGACAACAAAGTCATTCGAAGAGATGATCCAACACCATTATAATTTGCATCCCCGCTTCAGCGACCAATGATCCGGAGACACCCGTACGTACTCCACCATTTCGATGCAACAACCCAATTACCTATCAACCTGAAGGCTTGAACCACATCACTGCATGTCGTAATTGAGACATCCAAGGATCAAAGTTAATTCAGATGCCTTTGTCATTCTCAGTTTGTTTTGGCTGCAGGCTATATCGTTGACAATCAGGGGAGTTTGCTCCTGAACTCGTAGGGCTCGTCGTGTAGACACATTTTTCCATAGCAAACAGAGCATCTCTGCCATCAAGGTCCTTGCCAACGGTGATCTCCTGGTTAATCGGATAATTGAGTCCGAGAAACAGAGAGTGTGAACGAAGGCTGTTTACCCGCCTCCAACTAAAAAATCCTAAAGGCCCCAACAAGCTGGTATCCTGCTTATAGACGTAACAGCCACTGTCCGGATACTCACGTATTACACGGTGCTTGTATACAGTAGGGTTTTTGCAATATAATTTTTTTGGCTCATGTGTCTGAATGATCATCAGTCTTTTTCTGTCGTCTGATCGAGCAAGGAACCAGTTGTGCTTCCCTATTTTTGGCAAAGGTGGTGTGATTACAAAGGGCAGTAACTGTAGGGACACTGCATCATATAAAAAAGGACATGCATTGTTAATGTAAGATCAGCATTGTTTAGAGTATGAGTAGGATAATGCAAGAAACAACATTGGTATGTCCCTGTTGGAACTGGAGGAAAATATAGGGAAATGTATACTCGGTTCGAAAATATAGAAGTGCCATGCATGGTTATACTCATGTTATCTCGCAACCGATTCTTCACAGGAAACTACCATGTCATGCATGTTATGTAATCATGTTCTGTCCTCACAAACAAATTCTTCAAGGTAACTAATAGACCATGCATTGTTATATACTCGTGTTCTGTAATAGACCATGCATTGTTATATACTCGTGTTCTATGGGCAAATTTTTTGTGAGGATATTATTCTAGCCATTGATTGCTGAAGGGCGAATATAGGTATGTACACATGGTAAGCATTGCAGGATTTTACTACTTCCAAATATAGAGTTCTCGATATGCACATTTACTTCCCTAATGTATGGTTAGATGAAACCAACAGTGTGTTGCATGTTTCTACATCATAAAAATGAGGAAACTAACATGGCAATTGATACACACTCATATTTAGTAGTAGTATATAGATTACTGTGAAATAAGGATAATAACCATATATTCCTAACCGTTTGATTATTCAGGGTACAAATTGGCTGTAATGACATGGTCACAATCACATGAATTAACTCATTCCAAATATGGCTGATTTACGGTGTCTTTAATACATTGCCATAGTTCTACTCAAATTCTGCTCAAACAGGGATATTCCAATCATCACAAAAAGTTCAAACAATGTCATGGCGTCATCATTAACATGAGACGGAAACAACTTACACGCGCCGTCCTAGCAATACATGGTGCCATCTGCTTTGTCAATCGTGTAGATGATGCCATTGTGTTCAATAACATCATAGAAGTGTGTATCAGCTTTGACGATGATCAACTGCGAGCTGAGTTGTCTCCAGCTAAAGAAGGCACCGGCGTAAAGATAGGCGAGTCCGCGGTCGAACAACGCATTTAGCTTGAAGTCTGTGTTATTCGCATGTCGTGTGGGCACTTGGCAGATTACAATCTTCTGCAAAACAAGGTCCGTCCAACTGACGTGGTAATCTAGATGACTTGGACCGCGATGGTAATACTCTATATAATCCAAGGGAGGAAGGATAATCTCATGGGAGGTCTAGAAGTTCACGAGCACCAACTTTTTACCGTCTTATTTGAAGGCAGCCATACAGTGGGAGTTCATGCCGACCCAATACATACCTGCAAAGAAGTTTCGGGCGATGGTGATCAGATCGATGTCGAGGGAAATGATGTACGGTGACCCACTACATACCTGCAAAGAAGTTTCGGCTAATGGAGATCGGATTGAAGTCGAGGGGCATCATGTACGCCTCCGTATAATGGTGAGCCAATCTCGCAACACCAGATAGCAGCAAGCAGGGTGTCTTGAAAAGCTTAGGCCTCGCTTCGACGATGGCCGTGTGCATGTCCCTCGAGCATGCAGCCAGCCGCAGGGCGCTCAACATATCCATACACGAACAATAGAGGTCGAGGATGTCACTGGGGAGATTGCTCCAATCGCGGCTCATATGGATGATGCGCGGTTCGCGTTCGGCCATGGTGGAGTTTGGAAGGTGGGGGTTTTGGGGGGCTTGATTTACGGGGGAGAAGGATGTTGGTGCTGGAGCGGCTAGCGAGGGAATAGTGGTACTGGGGGAGGAGAGTGAGGCGACGGTACAAGGGGGCACAGTGAGATGGAGACAGAGACAGAGAAGGAGATGGAGATGGAGTGGTGCTATGGGAGCAGAGAGGGAGACGAGGCGAGGCGCCAATGTGCTGTACGGTGCACAGGGTGAGGCTGACTTTGGTAACCCGAACACGCCACCTGGACTAGTGTTAGGCGCAGGGTGTTGTCACTTCACTGTGAGGACCGGATGAATAGTATTTTGACCATCAAGTGTACCACAGTTGTACTACTACTACTACTACTACTAGTAGGAACATGAGTACTCTAGTATTGTATAGCGGAAATAGGTCTCCCGTGCTAGCATGCCTGTTCACTTCATCGTTCAGGTATCATCCATATTGCGAGCAGAACCAAATTCTCGTGCATGCCCAATCAACGCCCTGCCACGATGCATGCAGTGGTCGTTCTGGTGCATCAAGGACGGCATGCAGATCGTTCCACACTTGAGAAGAGGAAAAAATGGAAAGGTAGACCACGGCAGCGGAGGAAGAGAATGCTGGCTAACGAGGCTGGGAGGGGATCGAGCAAGAAGTTAATGCTCCACACCTAAAGGTTTTGGGAAAACCTGATTTTCATAAGGTGACTTATACTCACCTAAACGGAGGGAGTATTCCTTAACCAGAGAAAGTTGTGTCTCCCACTCACGCGCTCAAAAAAAAGCCACGACACATTTTTTATCTGTTTGCATAGGTCCCATGTATCAGGAAGGATGGCCACATACACGAACAGGTACGACTCATCAGTCTACCCGCATAGCCTTTTCGTTTAGTCTACCTAGCCGTCTAATCAACTGCCTGCACGCCACTTCTCCCATTTACTTCTCCATCGGGAACCGATTCTCCTCAGCTTCTTCACCTCCCCTTCGTCTTCATTTGCATCCAAACCCCACTGCGGTCACATTGTTTTAACCTCTTTGAATAATCATCTACTACTTCAGTTAGACTAGCCATCTAATCCTAATTCTCCAAACCATAGCCCTTTGTTCCAGCAGTTCCAAATGGCGAAAGAGATCGAGATGCAGATTTTTAGCATCCAACATGTCCTCGTCGAAGGCTCGATGCGCATAGTTGCCACCGTCACAGTCCACCCAAGGGTTGTTCGGCAGTGGATCAACAATGTATCCAACTCCCTCGAAAAGGTAGAGACGAGGGTCATAGGTCTGGATGCAGAGTACACAGAGCGTGCCCCTAGGAAGATCCAGCGCGCCGCCGTCCTTCAGATGTGCCTCAAAGATGATGTATTGGTGTACTAGATCATACACTCGCCCTCCATACCAGGTGAGCTTCATGATTTCTTGTCTCGGGAGGACGTATACTTCTGTGGGGCAGCCATCGAAGGGGACAAACATAAGCTGGAGCCATACAACCTTGATTTGAAAAGCATCACTGACCTACAAACCATAATCAAAATTCCTGTAGAAGATTGTGATAAACAGACGCCATCCCTATTCGACGTAGCAAATTTTGTGCTTGATACAAAGCTTCAGAAGGGTGACGAGACGGTGGCATTAAGGTCGTATGGATGGGAGAATTATCCCTTGACGTACGAGCGGATAAAATATGTTGCCCTCGATGCCCGTGTGAGTTTCGAGATAGCTGCAAGGTCCAAAGAGCTTGTTGCGAAGCCGTCTCCCACAGAGAATGAGAATGAGAAGAAGAAGAAGAAGAAGAAGAAGAAGAAGAAGAAGAAGAAGAAGAACAAGAACAAGAAGAAGAAGAACAACAACAAGAAGAAGAAAAGGTTGCACCAGTAGGAGGGCATTATGGATGGATGAACTATTTCCTCTCTTGTAAAAAAAATTATTCCCTCTCGGTGTATAATGATATAGGTGGACTATTCCGATGGTGTGCATGTCTTTGGAACAGAGTAGTAGCGTGGGTCCGCTTGACTATAAGGAACTATTTATCCGCATATATAGCTTTCTCTGCTACTCCTTCCAGTGATCGGTATGCAGTGCATGTGTCCGTAGACATGACAACTTGTCCATGGAAGTTCAACTACTGCGACCAACACGTTTCATCTCGCGATTCCCACGACGCCTCTCCAACCTACGGCACCACGCCCCCTGACGTGCGCCTCACCCCTCTCGGACGCACCACCCCTCTGCCTTTGTGTGCATGGCATGTGGGCCACCTAAAATGCGGCAAGCATCAAGTTTCTACCACAGCCACACGCGATTCCCACGACGCCGCTCGAACCCATGACACCACACATCCCCCAACCTGCGGCTCACCCCTCTTGGCCCCACTGCCCCTCTACCTTCGGGAGCATTACCTGTGGACCAGTCACCTATCGGGTCCACATGTTATTGACTCAAAGGTAGGTGTAGTAAGGCGCTTAAGCTCAGTCCCGACGGCCCTGAGAGGGAAATGTAACTCCCGCGCCAGGGCTTGTGGTGCTCCCGCAGCACGAACTCGTGCCAAACTCGAGATTTGTTTCTTTACTATACATGCACGCAATGATTTAATGGACATTGTAATCTGAACATGTGATAGGGAGCTCTAAATTTGAATTTGAAACTTATAAAACGAAAAGATTCAAAAGAAATAAACTGGGAGAGAGGGAGTATACCGTAGGATGTGTCCCATACAAAATAAGTCCCCTGGTTTGTCACCGCGAAGATGCGGTTAGAAAGGAGCACAACGTCGTCCTACTCGTACGGCAACAAATCGGCCACAGACATCATGGTCCGCCTTTGACCGCCATGTGCAAGGTTCGTGCTATCTTATTCAATCTCACCGTGGTTCCATCGTACCAATTCATGCGGTGGCCTATTGCATGGCTGATCCCAATGTTGGACAAAGGTTCTATGGGAACGGTGTCACCGTTGTAAATGTTGTGCAAATTGATGTTGGTACCCTCCCGTACATATGCAAGCAAATCTCCAGTCGCACCGAGCCTAACCTATGAAACAGTGGGCAGGGGGAGAATTTGGAAATGGACACGGAAGTAGTCTTTTAGAATGCATTTACTACGTGATCAAACTCATCTTACCTGCTCATCGGAGGAAATCCGAGTGCCCCTCAACGCCAGCATCTCAAGGGGCGTCAACTTGCAACTACGGCCATGCCATGCTGGAGAGACCCCCAAGGAAACATCCTCGTGCGTTCCAGGGTACATCAAGATGCATTTGTATGAGTAGTTTATCTTGTGAGAGAAAAGGATGAACGAGGGAAAACCTCTAGAGATAGAGATGGACACTACTACTACCAATGTGCTGGCCGGTGCGTTGCAATGGATCCAAAGTACTAGAATAATACTTGTTCATGTGCTTGAAATATAAACACAATAGTTTTGATATACATGTGTCAGCAGACATGACAGCTTGTCCATGGAAGTTGAACCACGGCGACCATCATGTTTCTTGTTTCTACCACTGCCACACCCACACGTGATTTCCACGACGCCGCTCCAACCCACGGCACGATGTCCCCCGACGTGGACATGGATCCTCTGACGTGGCTATCACTGCCTTGCCCTGCCTTTCCTCCGCTGATAGGTGGGACCCACGCTTATGGGTCCCACATGTCAGTGACATAATGGTAGGATTGTTCACATCAGGGGATCCTCATCCCCCCGACGTGCCCCTCATCCCTCTCGGCCCCACTGCTCCTCTGCCTTTGTGTGCATGACATGCGGGCCAGCTGAACTACGGTGACCATCAACTTTCTACCGCAGACACACCCGATTGGACGCGGTTTGCCTGCTCCTCTGCTGTGCTCCGACTCGTACTCCTGCAGCATCGAATTTTCATCCAGCGGGTGTGACACATTTCGTCCCAGGCATCAATCCTCAGCCGGAGCACTTATGTACTACAGGTAGTACCCGCCGGTGTGGCCATCTACGCCTCGTAACGCCCCGACGCCCAGCTATGGTACCCTCGCCACGGCCACGCCACCACCGGCCGGTTCATCTCGAACGAGTGAGTCACAAACCATGCCACCACCATGAGAATGACATGTGGGCCAGCCGCATTTAAGGTCCGCATGTCATTGACTCATAGGCCGGGCACTAAGCCACTGAAGTTCGGTCCCGTGGGCCCCGAGAGGGAAATGTAACTCCTACACAGGCCTTGTGGTGCTGCCGCAGTACGAGCTCGTGCCAAAACTGGAATTTGTTTCTTACTACTACCAACTAGTACTAGTAAGGTACACGTGCATTACACGCATGAGATTCTGGTGGTTTGTGCATTATGCTTCTACATGTGGAGTTTTCTGGATTCTAACATGTGGCAAAATCAGGTGGAATGTAAGGTTAGGAAAGTTTGATTAACTTAGGTGAGTGTTTGGTTCAAGCCACACCTTAGGCAAGCCACACTAAGGCCCCACATGACATACACACAAAAAATGTGGCAGGATTCCCTTAGGCTCGCCAACTTGTGGCTCTCATTTTAAAGAACTAATAACTTTGCCTAAGCTTAGTTGTGGCAAAGTTAGTCATGAATTAAGTTCAACCATGGAGTCTTCTAGATTATACATGTGGCAGAATCTGGTGGATGATATCCAACGACCAGTACTGCTCGGATTTTCCATCTTTATACCATCGGATTGGCTTCATCCAACGACCAACTTTCAAAGTTTTTCACACACTATATAGGGGGTATAGATATAGATGTGACAGTCCGTTGCAATGGATCCAAAGTATATCTATTTAGTGGAGTGCACTCTAAACACATTATCTATTTATTTTTCTCTAACCTTTCGTAGCCATGCAACCAAGCCACATAAGCTTCATGGGTGCCCCCCACATCATATTATTCATAGTACGTTGATTGAAAAAAAGATAAATCACCCAAAACAAGATCTTCCCGTTTTTTGTTCCTACGATGTTGTGCCGTGCATGTACCTACTAGTTGTATAGTGGTAGTACTAGTAATATAGTATTAGGAGTACAAACTTGGTACTAGTAGGAGTAGTACTAGTACGGAATGCTCCTACTCTATCAACGAGCCCCATCTGACACCAAATTTCTTGGCTTCCGTGCTACAGCTAGATTTTCCCCTCATTTCTGTTTTCCAACCCGGCGGCGGGCGGGGTGTTGGTTTGCTCAACGGCGGTCCCACATGAAAGTGAAAATGCTAGCCAACACGCCTTCCCTAAGATATGTTTCATGCCGGACGGGCCGCGGAGTAATCCCGATTCCCGGGCGTGTGGGGGTGCGACGCGAACGCGGCAGACTGATACATCTCCAACGTATCTATAATTTATGAAGTATTCACGCTATTATGTTATCCATCTATGATGATTTATATGCATTTATATTTCATTTTATATGATTTTTGGGACTAACCTATTAACCTAGAGCCCAATGCCAGTTTCTGTTTTCTCCTTGTTTTTGAGTTTTACAGAAAAGGGATACCAAACGGAGTCCAAATGACGTGCCAATTTTTGAGGATTTTTTATGGACCAAAAGAAGACCACGGAGCATTGGAGTTGGGCCAGAAGAGTCCCGGGCTGCCCACGAGAGTGGGAGGCGCGCCCCCCTATCTCGTGGACAGCCCGGAGACCCCCCTGACGTGAAACCAACGCCAAATATTCCTATAAATACAGAAACCTTCGGGAATTAACCTAGATCGGAAGTTACGCCGCCGCAAGCCTTTGTAGGCAAAAGAAATCAATCTAGGCCCTCTCCGGCACCCTGCCGGAGGGGGCCATCATCACTGGAGGCCATGGAGGAGGATCTCGGAGCTGGCTGGCTAGATGCAGCACCAGCGACCCGAGTACATCCGAAGTCAGGGATGGAAATGGGAAATCTCGACACAGAAAGGATCAGTGCCGGAATAAGGAAAATGGCCCAAACAGTACGACGGTCAACGCCGGATTAAAAAACTCTCGGCCGAACAACAAAACGCTGTCCCTCAAGGACAATAGTGACGAGCTATCCAACCTAAACTAGATCCTAGACAGACTATCTCAAATAGATGGTACCTCCGGAAAGCCTGCAAACCATACCCACAGAGATTGTTGGGTCTTCAAGCAGTCCGGCAGACTTAACGCCGAACACAAGGGGCTCGATAAACTAAGCGAAAGTGACGAACCCCAAAAGCAGCACTCCGGAAAACAGAAGACTTTCCCACTAGAAGTCAAAACAGTAAACTCACTTCATGTGATAACACGACAACAAAGCGCGGCTCCTTCCATGTCAGGACACTGTTCGCAGAATGGGGATAGACCCTACCAACATTCGCCATAACAGCACTCCCTTCAAAGGAGCGACGCCAGGCCTTTAAGCCAACTATATGGGCTCTGTACCACTAGAGGTTGTGTTCGGCTCATCCGACAACCGCCGTCACGAAAGGCTCACTCTTCGCCGCGCCCCATTACATAGTTGCCATCAAGCACTACTGGGACGCAAAGCTTTCGCCCGCTTTAACGCCTTACCACACTACACGGCTCCTATACCTATGATGCCCGGTTAACGCGGCATAATCTCATTAAAGAGTAACTACGAGTGTTCCTCGACCACGAAGAGCGCGGGGCTGCTTTGACAGCCACTCCAACATTGCAGGTCAAGGCCCCTAAATACGGGTGATTCAGACCCCGGACACGGTTAGGCGAGTCCGGCGTGAATAAACAAGGGGCTTCCCAGCTGCATAACCCCTTTATAAGGGGCCGCGCGTTTCAACAATGAGAGCCAATAAAGCTCAACTTTCTTTACGTACCAAATTTCCTCTATTTTAACATAACTTTTGCACGATATTTCTTAGAAACTAAGTCCTCTTTTACAGATGAAGCACGTGCTACACCCGTCCAGGACACAGAACAACAGAGACACAGGCGCAGACGTGCAGCAGGGACCCGTTGCAAGGATTCTTTTCAGATTAAGACCCTGTCTAAACCTTTCTTACTGTCTCTTGTTGATACACATCCCCCGGTTTCCTATCATAGCCGAGGAGGAGGCTGGCGTTTTGGCATCGGCCGCGTCAGAAGTTCCCGTCTGTACCTGGACACTAGGGGCTTAGGGCATTGTTCTGCCTGGTATCATAAAGACCGAACACCTCAGGGAGTGTTCGGCGTCTCGAGTTAGGCCTTATATGCATCAGCTCCGAATCATGTCTTTGGTCAAATGTTGGGTTTGCCCGGCTCCTGTGTTTTGCTGCCTTACGTTCCGTATCACCGGCTAACGCGGCACCAGGAGAACTACTGCAATTGTGCCCCGGTTCGGCCGGGCGAGCACCTCAGTAGAGAAAGCCGAAAACTGACTGTCATGATATAGCGAGAGTCTGGTCAACCACTCGATCGACAATCGGAATGTTTAGAATTCCTCCGCTTTGACGAAGGACCGCTTCCCGGTTAGGCACATACGCACCCCGAGTTCGGAGATGAGCGGTGCCGCCAGGGGCTATATAGTAGCCCCACATTCGAGCTCCTATGGCTAAGTGAAAGTGATAAAGCATTATAGTCCGGTTGCCTAGTTTGCTACGCTATCACCTCCTTAAAAGGACCAAGACGTTGGATTAAGTGTGACAAAGCGTTTTTCTTTTTGCAAACACGCCCGCACCATATGCGTGGGGGCTGAAGCCAAAGACTGCCATCTTTCAGATTATACATAAACATACGGCCGCACAGGAGATAGTTCAATACTTGAGCTCACAAGTATAAAAAGCTATTGTATTGTAAACATGATCACAGAAATCATACATGTCACTCAAACATAACATTTTTTGAGCACTGCGACTCTATTAAACGAGCGCCCTGCAGGACTTCCTCAAAATAGTGCTCGGTGGGGAACCGGCTTCTATCCGAACCCCGGGATGCAACAGCGGTGGCATCCATCTCAGCCCAGTATGTCTTACCACGGGCAAGAGCCATCCGCGCACCTTCTATACACGCCGACCGCTTCATCGCCCCAATACGCGGCACCGCCCCAAGGAATTGCTACAACAAGCCAAAATAACTCTTCAGCTTGGGTCTTCACGGCCACAGATGAGTGACCACATCCGTCATGGCAAGTCCGGACAATCATTTTAGCTCAGCCCACTCAACCAGCCGATCACTCAGCGGAAGTTGACGCTCCGGACTATGGAATTGAGACCAGAAAAGCTCTTCCATTTCGTGACCCTTCTGGCTTCGAAAGTGCACGACTGCGTCCGCCGCACTCGCTGCCAAGTCCAGATAAGGATGCTCCGCACCATACAATCGCCAAGCTGAGCATACTTCGGATCCGTGAACTTCCTGCGCAGCATAAAGGGCTTTCCAGCCACAATGTCTCGGATTTGACGCAGTTCCTCCTTCATAGCCCGCATCGCACTACGGGCATCCTTGGCTTCGGAGTCGGCCTTCTTCAGGTCCTCTTGTTCCGCTCGACGTTCTCTTTCAAGAACCTCCTGGCGGTCGGTAGCAACTTTTAATTTCGCGGGCATTCCGGCCATCTCCTCCCTGCTTCGGCAGTGAGCAGCCTTCTCGGCTTCTAGCTCTTCCGCTGCCTTCGAGGCAGCCGCCTTGCTTTTTCTGGCTTGCTCCTTGGCCCGAGCAAGTTCGGCTCGAAGGCCTTCCATAGCAGCAGCGCCATCTGCATCAAGCATACAAATTGTAAGGCACGGGCGTCAGCTCCCTTACTAGGCGACCGCGGAGCAACCACGTACCTTGCGACTCATCAAGTCGTTTATTGACCAGCGAGATGTCCGCATCCGCAACGTCGAGTTGCCTTCTCAGCTCGGCAAATCCATCGGTCCGGCTGGCCACCGGACGATTCACCACCTGCATAGGAAAGGCGGCATTCTATAACTGAGATTACTATCCTTGGCACGCTATCGCTTTCGACAGCATACCAAGTCTCAGGGGCTACTATCTATACAGGGCGCACTTCATGTGCAAAACTGTCAAAAGGTACGTTGTTTTTTGCACACCTCAAAGCCCGTCAGCAAGCTTCCGACGGCCTCATACAACCCGCTCTCGGCGGACGAGATCCTTTCAATAACCGTACTCATTAATGTGCGGTGATCTTCTGAGATGGACACCCTCTTAAGCAAATCCTGCAGTTCCACCGGCCGTACTCCTGTGGGTGCCGAACTCTCAGGCCCCGCCGGACTTGGGGAGACCCTCCGCGACGACACCTCAGGGTCGTCCGCCCCGCACGATGGGGCGGCAGATGGAGGCATTTCACTCTCCATCATCTCCGGACGAAGGTCCTCCGAAGATGAGCTGTGCTGAGACAGGCTGAGATCTGAACTACAAGATGAAAACTTTGGTTACCCTCAAAAATTAAGCAGGGGTATCTGCTATTACAAAATTCCTCCTTTTTTACTTACGGCTTGCTGGAGGGCTGATTCCTCTAAGGAGACAGTGCGGCCGGGGCTCTCCCCAGCACAGGACCTTCCGGCACGGATTTCTTTCCCCGCTTCGAGGCCTTAGCCTCCGGGTCTTCGGAAGCCGTCCTCTTCTCCCCCCTGGAAGGAGGGACTCTCGATTCCTCCCTTACTGAAAGCCTCCTTCGCAGAGGTGGTAGTTCCCCTGTTCCCCCCTTCGCCCTCCCCTGAGGGCACAACTTCCAACATTTTGATTAACACGGGATCTTTCGTCGTCTCAGGGAGGGGGGCCGGACACCGTATCAGTTTCGCTATCGCTATCCACTCCTGTTCAAGGGATAGCTGGTTAAAGGGCAAACCCACGATAAATAAATGGATAGTGTGTCCGGACACAGGGCTACTTACTTGAGTATCCGGGCGATTGCATCTTAGTCTAGCGTCCTCGGTCAAGTCCGGATGCATCTCTTGCGATCCGAAGAACAGTTTGTACATCTCCATGGGTGTCAAATCCATAAAGTGTTGAAGAGCTCGTGGCCCCTCCGGATTAAATTCCCACAGGCGGAGGGGGCGACGTTTGCAGGGCAATAGGCGTCGGATCAGCATAACCTGTACTACTGTGACTAGATTGATCTCCCTTTCTTGGAGGCCTCGAATCCGGTCCTGCAAAAGTGGTACGTCTTTGGGCGGCCCCCAGTCACGCCCCATGCTGACCCATGACGTCAACTATTGTGGAGGGCCCGAGCGGAAGACGGGCGGCGGCCTCTGCTTGCTGCCCCTGGGAGCGGTGATATAGAACCACTCCTGTTGCCACATGCCGAGCTCCTCTTGAAAAGAGCCCTCGGGCCATGGAGCATCGGCCCTCTTGCTTATAAACGCCCCTCCGCACTCTGCCTGACGCCCCTCGATCATCTTCGGCTCCACATTGAAGGTTTTGAGGCACAAGCTGAAGTGAGGGGTAGTGCGGAGAAAAGCTTCGCAAACGACAATAAACGACGAGATGTGGAGGATGGACTCCGGAGCCAAGTCATGGAATTCCAGCCCATAGTAAAACATGAGCCCCCTCACAAAGGGGTCCATCGGGAAGCCTAAACCCCTACGGAGGTGAGACACGAAAACAACGCTCTCGCCGGGCTCGGGAGTAGGGATAACTTGCCCTCGGGCAGGCAACCTATGCGAAATCTCACAGGTCAAGTACCTGGCATCTCTCAGCTTTAACACATCTTCTTCCGTGACGGAGGAGGGCATCCACCGGCCCCGTGGGTCAGAGCTGGACATTGTCAAAGGTCGAAGGTGCCCGAATCTGGAGCCCTGGGTGTTGGAACTCGGGGGCGAGGGGCGGATTCGATTGAGGATTGAAGAAAAAGAACCGGCCTTGGTCTCATTATAAAGAGGAAGAATACCGAGAGCCGTCCCCGTGACCGTTTGGAACCCGCCTTTGATGGAGGGGCGTGGCGACGGGCGCGGTTGGGTTACCCACGTCCGTATTGATGGGAATCCCGGAATAAGGGGAACATGATCTCTGCTTCGACAAGACGTGCCAAGGAAACCGCTTCGCTAAATGCGCTGGGGTGGTACAATAAAGACAATTTAAGTAAAGGCTTGGTAGTGGTGTGACGTCACACCATCAAACACGTCAGCAGATTAAACTTGTGTAAATATTATTCTCTCTATGTGGAAATTATTTTGCAGAGCCGGACACTATCCTGGTGTTCACAATCTTCTATGAATTATTCGGAGGGAGGACCCGCCTTGCAATGCCGAAGACAACATGCGCGCCGGACTCGTCGTCATTGAAGCCTGGTTCAGGGGCTACTGAGGGAGTTCCGGACTGGGGGGTGTCCGGATAGCCGAACTATCATCATCGGCCGGACTCCAAGACTATGAAGATACAAGATTGAAGACTTCGTCCCGTGTCCAGATGGGACTTTCCTTGACGTGGAAGGCAAGCTTGGCGATACGGATATGTAGATCTCCTACCATTGTAACCGACTCTGTGTAACCCTAGCCCTCTCCGGTGTCTATATAAACCGGATGGCTTTAGTCCGTAGGACGAACAACAATCATACCATAGGCTAGCTTCTAGGGTTTAGCCTCCTTGATCTCGTGGTAGATCTACTCTTGTAACCCACATCATCAATATTAATCAAGAAGGATGTAGGGTTTTACCTCCATCAAGAGGGCCCGAACCTGGGTAAAAACATCGTGTCCCTCGTCTCCTGTTACCATCCGCCTAGACGCACAGATCGGGACCCCCTACTCGAGATCCGTTGGTTTTGACACCGACAGTCATCATCGCCATGAAGGCCAAGGACCAGAGGTGGAAAGCCATGGAGGAGGAAGCACAAGGGGGAGAACCTCTCCTCCTCTCTCTTGGTGGCACCGGAGTGCCATCGGGAGGGGAATCATCACCGCGGTGATCGTCTTCATCAACATCACCATCATCATCACCATCCTCATCTCTTTTACGCGGTCCACTCTCCCACACCCCGCTGTAATCCCTACTTGAACATGGTGCTTTATGCTACATATTATGATCCAATGATGTGTTGCCATCCTATGATGTTTTGAGTAGATATCTTTTGTCCTTGGGTTGATTGGTGATCTAGATTGGTACGAGTTGTATGTTTTATTTTGGTGCAGTCCTATGGTGCCCTCCGTGTCACGCAAGCGTGAGGGATTCCCGCTGTAGGGTGTTGCAATACGTGCATGATTCACTTATAGTGGGTTGCGTGAGTGACTGAAACACAAATCCGAGTAAGGGGGTTGTTGCATATGGGATAAAAGGGGACTTGATGCATTAATGCTATGGTTGGGTTTTTACCTTAATGATCTTTAGTATTTGCGGATGCTTCCTAGAGTTCCAATCATAAGTGCATATGATCCAAGTATGGAAAAGTATGTTAGCTTGTGCCTCTCCCTCATATGAAATTGCAATGACGACTATCAATCTTGTTAACAATTGCCTAGGACAATTCCGCACATCCATCCATCATTATTCCACACTCGCTATTTATATTATTTAGTAATAATTCTAACTTTATGATAACAGCACCTACTTTTATATTTTAGCTCTCCGATATCATACAAAGTTATCCTCTTTATACCCACAACACAGTTTTATTTCTTGTTTCTAGTTGGAAGCAAACGTTAGGTGCACGTAGAGTCGTATCAGTGGCAGATAGGGCTTGAGAGAATATTGATCTTACCTTTAGCTCCTTGTGGGTTCGACACTCCATACTTATCACTTCCACCTTTGGGAATTGCTACAATGATTCCCTGCACTTGGGGATTATCAAGCTCTTTTCTGGCGCCGTTGCCGGGGAGCAACAGCGTGGGGTTGATATTTTTGTGTGTGCTTGTTTGCTTTCTTCACTTATTAGATTTTGTTTTTCCTTTTTGTTTCTGTTTAGTTGTGGGTGAAACATACAATTTTTTAAAAAAAGAATGAAAATACCAAAAAGAATTACTTGCCTCTCATGCCTAAAAATGTTTTTCAAAAAGAGAAGTGATTGGAAAGTTATGCATTGAAGAAGTGAGGGTCGACCTTGAGCACTTGTATTCATGCTCAAGGAAACAATGTAGAATTTTTCATGGAAGTTTCTCTGTAAATAATTATCCCCTTGTATATAACCATTGTATTATAAATATATTGTGCCAAGCTTTGGTTTTAGTATGATAAGATTGCTTGCTTACTATGTGCAGAACAAAAACAGAAACTTCTGCTGTAGTGCATGAATTTACATGTTTTACTGGAAAGTCAAATGGGTCTGAAACTTTTTGCACATTACTTCTGTACAAATTGTTCAAATTTTCAAAT
Organism: Triticum dicoccoides; assembly: GCF_002162155.2. Lineage (NCBI taxonomy): Eukaryota > Viridiplantae > Streptophyta > Magnoliopsida > Poales > Poaceae > Triticum > Triticum dicoccoides. The sequence goes on from NC_041389.1 coordinate 586,632,944, forward strand.
TTATTCCATAATTTTTGGAGTTACAGAAGTTTACTAAACTTTCATATAACTACAGACTGTCCTGTTCTTGACAGATTCTGTTTTTGTGTGTTGTTTGATTATTTTGATGCATCTATTGCTAGTATGTAGGGTATGAACCATAGAGAAGTTGGAATGCAGTAGGTTTAACACCAATATAAACAAAGAATGAGTTAATTACAGTAACTTAAGGTGATAGTTTTCTTTATTACACTAACAGATCTCACAAGTTTTTGTTTAAGTTTTTGTGAATGAAGCGTTTGAAGAACGAGGAGTTACCGATGTGAGAAGAATAAAGAGAGACAAGATTTCAAGCTTGGGGATGCCCAAGGCACCCCAAGTAAATATTTCAAAGGATACTCAAGCATCTAAGCTTGGGGATGCTCCGGTTGGCATCCCATCTTTCTTCTTCAACAAATATCGCTATACCTCGGTTTTTGTTTTGTTCACATGATTTGTGTCATTTGTGTTTTTATTTTTCTTTAAGAATCATGCTAGTATGAGATAGCTGTTCATTGATAGAATACTTCATGTGCTTCACTTATATCTTTTAAGTATGATCTTATAGAATTGCTCTTTGTGCTTCACTTAAATCATTTGAGTATGGTTTTGTAGAATGCTTCATGCGCTTCACTTATATATTTTGAGCTTGGATATTGGCTAGTCTATATTAATTGTAGAATGCTCCAGGAACTTCACTTATATCTTTTGGAGTATGAATAATGCTATAGTTTAAAGTGGGTTTGGAAGAGTGTCAACTTTAGGAATTAGTGATCCCACTATCTTGGAGGGTGTTGAATCTCTGTACGATATTTATGAAAGTGGATTTGGAAGAGTGTCAACTTTAGTTAGTATTCCACTATTTCGGAAGAGGTTCCAATTGAGTATGAGAACAAAGTTGCTATCCATGATGCTACTGAAAATTATTATGAGAGAGGAATATGTGCTTGTAGGAGTTGCAATAATATCAAGTTTCCTCTCTATGTGCTTAACGTTTTGAAGTTATACTTGTTTCGCCTTCCTATGCTAGTTGACTTTTGTTCCTATAAATTATGTGCTCACAAAATCCATAGGCATAGGAAGTGAGTTAGATTTAAATGTGCTATTAATATTCTTCATGATGCTCTCTTTGTGTTTCAACTCTTTTCTTTTATGCGAGCATCATTGAAATCATCATGCCTAGCTAAAAGCCATTAAAGAAAAGCGCTTGTTGGGAGACAATGCAATATTTTCCCTTACTGTTTTTGTGTGTCTACATGATTAATCTACTGTAGTAATCATGTTTTATAGCTTTTGTTTCAATAAAGTGCCAAGTAAGACCTTTGGAAAGATTTGGGTGAAAGTTAATGTGATCTTGCTGTAAAAAACAGAAACTTTGCGCTCACGAGATTAGCTGTCATTTTTTACAGAAGTGTGATTTTGAGTTGATTCTTTTTGAAGAATATTAATAGAAAAAGTCCTCAGGTCCACCAGTTTATTTCATAATTTTTGGAGTGGCCGAAGTATGGTTATTGTTCAGATCTTTACAGACTGTTCTGTTTCTGACAGATTCTGTTTTCATTGCATAGTTTGCTTGTTTTCTAGTTTCTATGGCTTATATTTCTCAATATAAAGTGTAGAAATGATATGGTACTGTAGGAATTATGTGAAAACAATTATGGACCTTGTCTTTTGTAGTACCAAAGTGCATGGTTTACTCTTTATCATACTGACCTATCTCACGAAGTTCCATTAAGTTTTGTGTGATTGAAGTTTTCAAGTTTTGGGTGAGATATCCATATGAGAAGAATAAGGAGTGGAAAGACCCTAAGCTTGGGGATGCCCAGGGCACCCCAAGGTAATATTCAAGGAAGAATCAAGCGCCTAAGCTTGGGGATGCCCTGGAAGGCATCCCCTCTTTCGTCTTCAAAACTATCGGTACATCTTACTCGGAGCTATATTTTTATTCGTCACATGATATGTGTTTTGCTTGGAGCGTATTTTCAATTTTACTTTCTGTTTGAATAAAATCATTGGATCTGAATTATTGAATAAAAAAAGGGAACCCTTCCATGGCTAGTTAATTATTTGAATACTCAGTCTCCTTCACTCATATCTTTTGGAGTAGTTTGTCATTTACTCATGTGCTTCATGTATATCCTATGAGTAAATGGGGGAATGAATTGAATGTCATAAATCTGATTTTTATATGTTTCATATGCTTATAACATGGTTAGTGATGACTTCACACATAGAAAGTATGAGGCATAAAAGTTGTTGAGAGTTGGCAAACGTAGTTTTGGTCATCGTTACAATTAATAGGAAGTAATAAGGAACGAGAGGCTCACATACAAATATATTATCTTGGACATCTTTTATGATTGTGAAGCACTCATTAAGTATGACATGCTAAAAGGGTTGACGTTGGACAAGGAAGACAACGTAATGGTTTATGTTTTCCGACATCTCAGTTAAAGTATATTGTCATTGACCTTCCAAACATGTTGAGCTTGCCTTTCCCCCTCATGCTAGCCAAATTCCTCGCACCAAGTAGAAATACTACTTGTGCTTCCAAATATCCTTAAACCCAGTTTTTCCATGAGAGTCCACCATACCTACCTATGGATTGAGTAAGATCCTTCAAGTAAGTTGTCATCGATGCAAGCAATAAAAATTGCTCTCTAAATATGTATGACTTATTAGTGCAGAGAAAATAAGCTTTGTACGAACTTGTTGTGGAAGTAATAAAAGCGACGGACTGCATAATAAAGGTCCACATACAAGGGGCGATATAAAGTGACGTTCTTTTGCATTAAGATTTTGTGCATCAACATTAAACACGCATCACAACCTCTGCTTCCCTCTGCGAAGGGCCTATCTTTTACTTTATGTTTTTACTTTATGCTTGAGTCAAGGTGATCCTCACCTTTGCCTTTTTCATTTTTGTGGCGACCGGTTTTCCGGGTATTAAATTCCCAGAAAATGGCCTTTGTGCTCACCAGCCCCAGGATTACAGTTAGCTGATGAGGCACCAACTTGTTACAGAAATTCCAAGCATAATACAAAATATGTAGTACAAGACCATTCTGGCCTATGAGTACAACAAAAGGTTTCTAGTGGTTGATGGAGGAAGCGGGTTGTGAATCATCAGCGTCTATGGGACTTCATTTCCCATAGGAACAGCTGACCAGGTTAACTCCTATCTTCGTGAGGCTGCTATCACCGTTGCTTAGGTTCCGGGGCTGTCATCACGGTCGCTCCTCTCCGCTCAAGAAATTTGGCCAAGACAATAGCCAGGGACAAGCCAGTGAGTACTTTGAATGTACTCGCAAACATTATGAACATGGGTATAATATAACAATGATGTTCTGAAATATTTTATGCTCATGACGTCAGTCACAAAAGATAATAAAAACTCTGATGCATGCAAGCAGGTTATTTATGAATATGCAATCTCAGAGTAATAATAAAATGCACCGATCGGGTGTCTGAAGTGATGCCTCGAAAGGTTAGTAAACAAAGAGAGCTGCCTCAGTCGGGCGTCTGAGCGACACCACATAAAGGTCTTATAAAGAAAATAAATAACAGCATGCCACAGTCAGGCGTCTGAGCGACACCACATAAAGGGCTTATAAAGAAAATAAATAACAACATGCCACAGTCGGGCGTCTAAGCGACACCACATAAAGGGCTTATAAAATAACTAAATAACAAGCATGCCACATTCGGGTGTCTGAGCGACACCACATAAAGGGCTTATAAAGAAAATAAATAACAACATGCCACAGTCGGGCATCTAAGCGACACCACATAAAGGGCTTATAAAGTAAATAATCATAGTGAATATCCAGGAGGTAAAACCGTCCCAGGGATACTCAATACTTCAGGTAATATCGAGGGGTTAGTCCATAATAATAATAATCGTAATCATCATAAGTCACAAGTCACGATCCATGTTCTGGTTTAACAGTTTTCTCCTCCGAAGACCGACACTAAGACCGACACTTGACCCATCCCAGACTGTAATCCTTAACCATGGACACGGCTATTCGAATAGGTTTAATCTCTGCAGAGGGTGTACTCTTTACCCACGAGTAACGGATTCCTTTAGTCCATTGGGACTAATTCCGTCTACGGCCTTTTAGTTGAAAACACACCTAACTTGCACGCACCAGCTTAACTTACCGGTGTCTGGAATCACCCACGACGCCTGTTAAGCAAAACTCTAAGTGGGGAGGCTACAACCTCGCGTAGCATGGGATCACATTTATATCGCGCGCTCTAAGGGGTGGCCTCCCCTCTCGATCTCAACCGGAAACACCCATGCCCCCGGACCAGGTGGCCTACCTACCAGCTACAACCGGTATCTTCCACCATGGTCTCTCTGTACGGTGTATGCTAGAAAGGGGTTGACGACTTACTGAACCGTACTCTACTTGTTGTAGAGACGAGTGGTAGTATGAAACAAGTATGGGGGTTACTGGAACAAGACTCGATCTATGGTCAACTCAGGAGGTTTAAGTATTCCCTACATGATTAGCATAACGAATATATTTCATCCAACAGACAGAGTCACCACTCATCCTACCCCTCATGCCATGCCGGACACACTCGTCTCGACGAGGAACTAGGGACAAGCTCGGGTCTACCCAAGACAGAGACTTTCCCGTTTTCCTTCCGGTAGGCACGAAAGGCATACGAGGATGATCATCATCACAAGCATGTCCATTTCCAACAGCAAGGAAATTCCAAATAAGCATTCATGCAAACGATCACATCACCACATAAAATAGCGAGTTCCATGTATTGCGGTGGTGTCATGATCGTGTCAAACAATGCATGCAAAATACTATGCCAGGGTTTAGAATGCTTGCCTTCAATGTGTGGAAAGGCAGGGTGCACTCCAAAACTTTTGAAAGTTTTCTTCTCTCTCTCCAAAGTCCTATTTTAAATAAATTTGAATTAACACACAAATTCAAAATAGCACAAAAAGTTGTTTGAAATTTTTTCAAGTAAATCTTAAAATAAACTAGATTAAATTTGAGAGAGGTGGGAAAAAGAATCAATTCATTTGGAGTTGTCATTAAAAAGTTATAGGCAGTCAAAGCTGTGGTCAAAATCTGTTTTAAAAAGAAAATAAAATAGAAAAAGAAAAAAAAAACGATTCGGACTGACCACGTCGAAGGCATATTCTAAAAATACGTTTCCACTTATGCCTGCGTGGATCGGCACTGGGTCACTGACAGTGGACCCGCCTGGCCCACTGGTCAGGTTTGACCAGTCCACGCGCGTGTCTCCTCCTCCGGCCGAAACAGAGGCGGAGCTCCGGCGAGGCTCGCCGGCGAATGACGGCACCGTTCGGAAAACGGAGGACATCAGCGTGCTCAAGGGATCAAGACGGTCACTCCGGTGGTTGATATGGTCTCTAGGTGGACGGAGCTGCCGGCGGTGAGCTTCGCGGCGGACGGTGGTCGTCGGGCAAAGTGATTTTTCTCCCGCAATGAGTCCAGATCAAAATCGAGCAGGGGGATGGATTCACGAGGGGGAGAGGGAGTTCCTGGTGAAGAGAGTGGAGAGGGGGAGGCTCTGGTGGTGCCGGAATGGCCGGGGCGGTGGTGGCGGCTGTAGTTGCAGGAGACGGGGAAGAAGGTCTCCCTCCGACGATTGCAGGCTGTGGGGGTGCCATGGGGGTGGCCTGAGGTTGCCTCCGTGCTCGAATGGGTTCGGGGGCCTCCTTATATAGCGCAACGAGGTCGGTTTGCGGCGGCCGGATAAGTTCGTCAGCGAACCGCCTCCCTGTAGCGGCAGGGCGTCGTGGCGACGACGAGAGCTAAAGGACACTCGAGAGGATGAGGCTGAGCTGTTCCAGGGGCAGGTGGCGAGCTGGAGAGGCTTGGGCGGCACCGACCTGGCAGAGGCGCGCTGCGGACGCCGGCGTGCTGCCAAGGCTCTGACGGCGGTACTGCAGGGCACCAAGGTTGCTTGGCGCAATGCGGTGAGAGGGAGAGTGCGTGGCGCGGCTCTGTGGCATGAGCAAAACAAGGGGCGCGACGTGTCGGCTCGGGCGCGGCACGTGCAAAACGCGTTCTCTGCTCGCGCCCAGAGCACACACGGGACGTGCTCGACGAAATGCCAGGGCGTGCTAGAGGTCTCGGGTGAGGCTGGAAATCAGCAGACCTAGGTTACAAGTAGCTAGGAGTCTATTGGACATGGTGGTTAGGCCAGGGAAGCAAGATCATTGTGCAAACTAAAACTCATGTCAAATCTGGTCATGCCCATAAAGTGTTCGACAAAATGCCACATGCATCTAGGCGTTTCTTGGGGTGGTCAAATCTCCCAGAGTGGGGTCTCTTTAGATGAAAGAGAGGGTGGTGAGGTTAGTTTGCCAAAAGGAGAAACTTGCTAGTGCAAGTTTTGCAAAACTTCAGTTCTGGACAGAGAGAACAGGGCATGATTACATGTACTAGAATTGCTCCAGTGAGTCCAACCTCTTGGACTTAAGGTTCTAGTAGGAAGGGCTACAATTAGGAAAAGGAATCACAGCAAAAGGAGCAAGTTATAATATAGCTGTAGTACAATCCACCCAGTTGGACCAGAATGAAGATGAGGATGGTTCACTCAAATTTTTCAAAGGACCTCACTGGGTTTTTGCAAAAAGTTGATTAAGATACTCTTGTTGACATACCAAAATTTTGGTAGAAGTATTAAAGAATTATTTAGATATGTTGTAGTGCAAAACTGTCCTCTGGACCAGATTTGAAAACTTGGTGTAGAACTCAAAATATCCAAGTAATGAAATATATTTTTGCATAAAAGTGTTTTAAAAACATCACATGACATCTCCAAATTTTGGTGGAGTTTTTAAATGAATTTATCAAATGGCTGTAGTGCAAAAGGGGTCCTGAAGCTTAGAAAAAAAATCATTTTTCAAGAAATAAGGCATCAGGAAAAAAATTATGCAATTAATCCCACTGATAAATAATTGTTTTATTTGAGAGAGAAAAATAAGTCCAACAATGATTGAAAAGATTTCACTTGGTTAAAACTCCATAACAATAAAGAAAAGAGAGGTTCTAGAATCAGAAGGAAATATAGAAAATAAGAGTTTTAGTTTCCTGGCAAAACTTTTAATTAATAAAACAAGGTTAAAATTTTGGGGTGTCACAATTTTATCCTTTGGCGAGCTCCTCGTGTTTGAAAGATCATGATATATATATCCAATTGGATGTAAGTTAGCATGGACTATTATTGTTGACATCACCTAAAGGTGAATATGTTGGGAGGCAACACAATAAGCCCCTATCTTTCTCAGTGTCTGGCTGAAACTCCATAACCACAAGTATTGCGTGAGTGTTAGCAGTTGTAGGAGACTATATGATAGTTGAGTATCTGGACTTGCTAAAAATCTCTATTCTTGACTCTTTGTGATGTTATGATAAATTACAATTGCTTCAATGACTGAGATTATAGTTTGTTAGTTCTCAATGAAGTTTCTGAACCATACTTGACATTGTGAATAGATTGTTACTTGATCATGAAAAGTTTTATGAGATAAGCTACTATTATGACACATATTGATGCTAGAAAAGGTGATTGAAATTATCGTTGATCAAACTTGTGCACCTACTAGCATTCACACTTCATAAATTATTTCTTTTATCATTTACCTACTCGAGGACGAGCAGGAATTAAGCTTGGGGATGCTAATACATCTCCAACGTATCTATAATTTATGAAGTATTCATGCTATTATATTATCCATCTATGATAATTTATATGCATTTATATGTCATTTTATATGATTTTTGGGACTAACCTATTAACCTAGAGCCCAGTGTTAGTTTCTGTTTTCTCCTTGTTTTTGTGTTTTACAGAGAAGGGATACCAAACGGAGTCCAAATGACGTGCCAATTTTTTGAGGATTTTTTATGGACCAAAAGAAGACCACGGAGCATCGGAGTTGGGCCAGAAGAGTCCCGGTCTGCCCACGAGAGTGGCGGGCGTGCCCCCTAGGGCGCACCCCCCTATCTCGTGGACAGCCCGGAGACCCCCCTGACGTGAAACCAATGCCAAATATTCCTATAAATACAAAAACATTCGGGAATTAACCTAGATCGGAAGTTCAGCCGCCGCAAGCCTCTGTAGCCACGAGAAATCAATCTAGGCCCTCTCCGGCACCCTGCCGGAGGGGCCCATCATCATGGAGGCCATGGAGGAGGATCTCGGAGGGGCCATCATCGCCATGAAGGCCAAGGACCAGAGGTGGAAAGCCATGGAGGAGGAAGCACAAGGGGGAGAACCTCTCCTCCTCTCTCTTGGTGGCACCAGAGTGCCATCGGGAGGGGAATCATCACCGTGGTAATCGTCTTCATCAACATCACCATCATCATCACCATCCTCATCTCTTTTACGCGGTCCACTCTCCCACACCCCGCTGTAATCCCTACTTGAACATGGTGCTTTATGCTACATATTATGATCCAATGATGTGTCGCCATCCTATGATGTTTTGAGTAGATATCTTTTGTCCTTGGGTTGATTGGTGATCTAGATTGGTACGAGTTGTATGTTTTATTTTGGTGCAGTCCTATGGTGCCCTCCGTGTCACGCAAGTGTGAGGGATTCCCGCTGTAGGGTGTTGCAATACGTGCATGATTCACTTATAGTGGGTTGCGTGAGTGACTGAAACACAAATCCGAGTAAGGGGGTTGTTGCATATGGGATAAAAGGGGACTTGATGCATTAATGCTATGGTTGGGTTTTTACCTTAATGATCTTTAGTATTTGCGGATGCTTGCTAGAGTTCCAATCATAAGTGCATATGATCCAAGTATGGAAAAGTATGTTAGCTTGTGCCTCTCCCTCATATGAAATTGCAATGACGACTATCAATCTTGTTAACAATTGCCTAGGACAATTCCGCACATCCATCCATCATTATTCCACACTCGCTATTTATATTATTTAGTAATAATTCTAACTTTATGATAACAGCACCTACTTTTATATTTTAGCTCTCCGATATCATACAAAGTTATCCTCTTTATACCCACAACACAGTTTTATTTCTTGTTTCTAGTTGGAAGCAAACGTTAGGTGCACGTAGAGTCGTATCAGTGGCAGATAGGGCTTGAGAGAATATTGATCTTACCTTTAGCTCCTTGTGGGTTCGACACTCCATACTTATCACCTCCACCTTTGGGAATTGCTACCATGATTCCCTGCACTTGGGGATTATCACAAGCCTTTTCCTTTTACTAGCAATGTGCCCGTGCGTTGCGACGGATTCAAAGTAGCAGAATAATAGTATTTGTTCACAAACTTGAAAGAAATCACTATTGTTTTGATATACTCCTAATATATTACTCCCTCCGTACCTAAATATTTGTATTTTTTGTGATTTCAAATGGACTATCACATGCGGATTATATAGACATATTCTAGTGTTTCTAGCAAGATGCCCACGCGTTGCACGAAGTTGATGGAAAAGGTAAGCACAACTTATAAATTGACGAATGGAGTACTAGTTACAGTGATGCATATAACTAAGCAAAGGGATCGCACATGTCGGTATTGACTGGAACGAGAATGTAACAACACAATAAGAATTAAGGCCACGATGATGTGATCGCAGTGGTGGTTACAGAAGGCAAGAAGAAAGATGGATCCATGAACGTATGACCTGCTCCTCCTCAACTTAGTGCGCCGGCCACCAACCGGCAGCTAAGGAGTGGTGGCTTTTGTGGCGAGGTCGAGGTGCTTCTCAGCAAAGGCATCCAAGGCTTCCAGCCGGTTGAGGAAGGCCAACGTCGTAGCGTCCTCACTGGCCTTGCAGATACCTATGTACACAATTTGCTCGTACACGTGGATGTGTAGGTTGACGAATTCTTGTAGGGCAAGGCGCCTCGCGGCGAGCGCGACCTCCAGGTGGACATTCTTCGTGGCGTCGGCCGGTAGTCGCAGGGCCACCAGTGCTTGAAAGAGGTTCCGGCCATGGAAACCAATTAGGTTGGCAGGCAATGAGGAGCCCGCACGCGGGGGCTGGAGGAGTACGGCGATGTCGTCCGCGAGCTTCTTGAGGACGGTGAACTTGTTGCTGGTGGCAACAATCATCTGGTCCAACTGAGAGTCGTAGTTGGCATCGACGGTGGCCATCCACCAGCCGATCTCCAACACCGTCTGGTGACGATCCTCGGTGCCATGCCGCGGGCCGGCGTCGTGGACCATCTGGCGCAGCCGCTGGCCGCTCATGCGCATCACTGCCATGGGTCTGGAGTGAGCTCTTTCGCGCTTAGTGTAGGTGCTTAAGCAAATGCTTAGGTGCGTAAGATGTGGTAGATGCATTGGAATGGAGGGGCGCCTTTATATGAGGGCAATGAGGGAAAACTATGTTGCATTCACATTGTGCAGCCTCTTTTCACGAACCCCCTCCCATTACTTCCCTCATGCATTAATTGAAGGAGGATGCATTGGTCGTTCAACATATCGGGAACCGCTACTCCCTCCCTCGTCTGCATTAAAGCCATATCGGGAACTGCGCCGCCCGTTGTCAAATCGAATACTCCCTCCATCTAGGTGAGTATTAAGTCATCTTACAAAAACCAAATAGTAAACACATAGGCGTGGTGCATTAACTCTCATGTTGTTTCTTGTTTTTTGACATAAATAGAGGAATTAACCAATAAGAGATGTGGGGCTTGTATGCTTTTAATGACTTGAGACTATCAAACATGACATGTAGTGGTCAGTTTGTTGCACAAGAACAAATACAACCCACGTCAGCACACACGCATCTTATAGCATCACATCCAATGGCTATAAAAGATGAATGAGACCAAATTATATCTCATATGGATGAGTTCTAGCAAAACTATATTAATAATACTTAGTACTCCTGCGCCATGTATCATATATTAGTATCATGTAGTACTTTATTTATTGCCATGTATGACACATAGTACTCAACTCTCTCTCTCTCTCTCTCTTTCTTCTTTTAATTCTATAACACCTCATCAAAATTGCTAAGGCTAGTACCATTACAACCAGCCTTAGCAAATACTAAACATTAAGTTCTCTCATTTTCCTCTCCACCTTGGTCACCTAGACGGAGGGAGTATACTGCGCGGGCTTTTCCTGCGCGGTAGGAGGGGCAGTTCCGCCTAGTCGGTTCGACAGAGACGCGAGAAGACGAGGGAGTAGGCTGCTGCAAATGTAGGGCTGTGTGATTTGACATCGAGTTACTGCTGGACAGGTGGGGCCCCGTGATTTGACTTGCCATTATCATTTAAACTGTGGCGCTACGACCGGCGTGAGTCTCCCAATTCCTGACCACCTCCATACAGGTGCCTCTCCCAATGCTCCACCATGTAGTAGAGGCTGGCTCTTGCATGAGAGCCCACTTCTCCACTTTTTCCTTGCCTCTCTTTCCTCCACATATGCAAAAATGCCATGTAAAGCGCACTATTGTACTTACTTTCTCCTACAGGTGCTAAGCTTGCCACATAGGCATAAAGTCTTATGTGGCAAGTTAATTAAGACGAGAGAGACTAGTTTGGTGACCCAAGGAAGAAACGGTGCTAAGCACGTGTACCTAGGTGAAAAGACAATTTTGAGTCTATAGCTAATTAAATGAAGCAAACTTAGCAACACCATTTCATTGGAAGAGGTCACTCCTTGGAAATGCAATAAATACTAGTACTCCCTGTGTCCCATTATATAAGAACGTTTTTGACACTACACTAGCTAGTGTCAAAAACGTTCTTATATTATGGGACGGAGGGAGTACGGAGAAAGAGATAGAGAGAAGTAAAGAAAATACACTTATAGCCAACCTTGTTGTAGTATGAGTTACTAAGTGATGACTATGTATAACATGCCAACATCAGATAGCCTAATGCACTGTGTTAAATCTGCAAGGGTGTCAGGGATATACCCCGCGGTATGACCCGGCCGGAGTTATGACCCGGCCGGACTTGGCGATTCACCAGAAGACCCGGCTGAAGCTAGGCGACTCACTAGCGATCTGCCTGGACATGGCGGTTTACATATAACCCGCCTAGACATTGTGACTCACTGGAGACCCGGCGGGCGGGTCAAATGGACGACAAGGCCCAAGGCCCAGTAGGCCGGTTCATGTGATGGTGAGCCGACTTAAGAAGAAAGGTGTAAGGAATATCTCCCTTACAAGGAATCAAGACCCGAACTTGTATCCGGCTTGTAGTAGAAGATAGGCTAGTCCAATTCTATTTGGACTCCACATGTAACCCGCCCCTCTAACTTATATAAGGAGGGGCAGGGCTCCCCAAAGAGGGACAGGGCAACAAGAAGAATCTCTAGGGCTAGACACAAAGAGCCGGCTTACCGGCGACTCTCTCATGATCATAATGAGACCTAGCCACAAACAGCATGTAGGGTTATTACCGGATGATGTTTCCCGGGGCCCGAAGCTGTCTAAATCCTTGTCTTGCGTGTTGTGTCTCTCATCCTGATCAACCCCTCTCAAGATACCACATAGTTGCGTTGGCCTCGCGACTAAATCCTGACACTGAGGACATCTGCCGTGATAATTCCACGACAAAGGGCGCGACCGCGCGAGCGATGCGACGGTCATGGTAGGCGCGACCATGATACAGGTTGCTGGCAGCCCTTGGATCTGAGATCAAACGGTCACATGCTAAGTTGCTGAAAATTTGCAGAATAACCCTCCAGGATAGGGTATTCACCCATAGGTCTAGAATCACACCATGCAACCGTTCGATCTCAGATCCAAGGGCTCTCGGAATCCCATATCGTGGGAGAATGGAAAGCCACTACCCTGCCGTTCGCACGCTAGCAGTTCGCTCCTACTCGTCCCCGCACGTCCTTTAATACTACGGCGGGTCGCTCCTAGTCGTCCCGTCCTTTCAAATTACGGCAGTTCCACTAATCCTAACCCTCCTCCCAAATCCATGGCCTCTCAAATCTCCACGATTGGCGGTGAGTACAAGGTTAGAACCATCACCGGCGATGAGTTCGACGTCATCTACACCCGTTCTTCCGCGACGGTGAAATGATGCCTTTCTCGCTTCAGACACATGTTTGATGACTCGGATGATGAGTGGGTCGCTGGGCTAGATGTTGAGTACACAACAGTCCTAGGACAAGAGAAGGATCTAAAGGACGAAGAGAGGAAGAAGCCCGCCGTGATCCAGGTTTGCGTGCATGACTTATGCTTGGTCTACCACATATGCCATGCCGACGTTGAATGTCTGGATTTTAAGGACTTTCTCGAGAGAAACCTAGTCAAATTTGTTACTGTAGACTTTGGTAACGACAAAGAAGTCCTGGGTCGGATAGGCCTCATTGTAGGCAACACCTTCGACCTCCAGAAGAATCGGCTGGTGTCCTCTCGTCAGCTTTCAATGCTGACCCTGGCAGGAGCCATGGTTCATCCTTCGTACGGTAAACTGGAGAAACCTCCATACACGTTTCATCGTTATGCATGGTAGTGGAATGTACTAGATATAGACCACATCCACTACGCTGTAATGGATGGCTACCTTTGTTTCAATATCTACAAGGGTTGGATGAAGAGCAACAACCAAGTTGGCGGTTCAAGCAAAGAAGTATCGGCTAAGAGAAAGAGGGACAAGGACGAAGTCGACGACGTGGACGAGGACTCCGAGTAAGGTGGCAGTGTTGTTGCTCATGGTGGTTCTAATGCAGTGTCTACCAGAATAGTTGCAAAGTTTAATTTCAGGTGTGCTTAATTTAATTTGAGGGGTGTGTTGTGCTGAGCCCCCCAGCAGAACTATGTTATGTTTCTTCTCATTACTTTAACTCTTCAGTACGTACATACTAGTATTTCTTACATTTCATCTTTTAGTTGGTATAGTACTACCACTCGTTTCTTCACATTATATACGTACAATATATATGGCCAACATCATATAGCCAGCAGTTTAGTTGTCAAAGAATTTAAGGGTGTTTAGTTTTGTCAAAGAATTCCAGGGTGCTTAGTTTTATTTGAGAGGTGGGTTGTGCACTTGTGCTAGACACCATTATTGTGACAAGCCTTTTTAATAGTACTATATGCATAATTTGGTGACGAGCGCTCTCTATATGTACCATCTTTTTTTTAATTTCAAGTTTTGCTCCATGGCACAATCCATCGATACTACTACTGTACAAAAGTGGAGTATATACATTTTTAAAAGGCTAGAGGGCGGGGCAGTCTAGCTCGGTCGGTTTCACGAGAGGCGAGGTCCTTTGTGATGTGATGGCTCATTACTGCTGTCAAATCGAATAGTACTGCGCCACCCACTGCACGCCCTGCGCCTCCATTAAACCCCTTCGTTAAACCCGCATGCAAACTGAGAATCCTACTCCGGCCACATGTCCGTTCATGAGCGGGCCGGAATTAAACGCAACACCGGCCGAGCTCCTACCGTCCGCCCTCAGTTTAAACGAGGCCAAACGCCGGCCAAGCTCCTACCGTCCGCCCTATATTTACACGAGGCCAGATAGATAGAGGGCAAGAATCGCACCTCTCCACCGCTCCCCCAACTCCTCCTTCACTATTTTCTCCACTCTTCTGATGGCTTCCGATGAGCCGTTCTCCGCCATATTACCCGGCTGGGTGGCCCGCCGAGCCCTCCGGATACGGGCGAGGCCGCTCGGTGCTTCACCAACCTCGCTTGGCCCGACGGAGCCAGTTGCCGCCCCAAGCAGGCGCGTGGTTCAGCAACTCGCCGCTCCAGTTCAGCTCGATGAGGAGTGGCGAGTTGCTCCATGCCGGCACGGCGGCGAGAACGCTGGTACGGGCGCCGTTGCTGCCGCGTCGTACCGCGCCACCAGTGTCTGCGATGGCCGCGTGTCCCGTGTCTATGGGGGCGCCTCCCGTGCCTGCGGCAGCTCCATGCAGGCAGAGACAGAAGCCGGGTGCGTGGAGAGCGACGATTAGGTGGCCAGCTTCTCCCTGTCCGCCGCCATCATCGAGGAGAAGTAGAACACGGGAGGCCACCGCCACTTGGGACCCACGAAGGCCACCGTTGAGGCGACGACCGCAGATTCAGGTGGTTTCTTTGCTGCTTCGTCTCTTCCGAGGACCTTCGTCGACCCCGCAAGGGTCTGACAGACATGAGGAAGACAAAGGGATCCATGGGCGGCCATTCAGAACAAAAATAAGTCTAGATACATCCATTTCTAGGACAAGTATTTCCGGACGGAGGGAGTATTAATTATACAAGAGAGCCGGATTGGCACCTCTTAGTTCATGTAAATGTAATAAAATCCATCATGTTTATACGAAGATCCGGATTTTTTATACAAAATCGTTCATGCTTATATGAAATCAGTCCGGGTTTGCACGAATTTCATCTGGTTGGTTAGAGTTGTAAAAATGTATGCCGCTGGCGTTTGATGTCGTCCTCCGCGGAAGGAAGCGAGAGGAAATTTGCCGGCTGCCGTTGGAGATGCTCTTTATGTTGGAAATAATAGAGTGACATCAAATCCATTTGAGTTAATTGCCTGTATGATTGTCCCTCTATAAAAAGTTAATTGCATGTACAGTGTACACGTGACTTGCAGGGTGGCTACAGCTTCGTACAGAAAGTTAAAAAGAAACAAGTCCATCCTTAATCTTTTATTCTAAGTACTCTGTGGGTTCCACTGTCAGTACAGTAGCGAAAGAAGTATATATTAAATAAGTAGAGTAATATATAATATAAAAATCTAAAGTTAAAAGACAGAATTCAAACTCATGTCATCGCGTTGCGAGCATCCGGCGCTAACCAGCCCAACACATTTTTGTTGTAGACCATGCTGGGGATATATCTCCATGTCTACTCTTATATATACTCCATTCATTCCTAAATATTTGTCTTTTTCAGATTTCAAATGGACTACCACATACCGATGTGTATGTAGACATATTTTAGAGTGTAGATTCACTCATTTTGCTCCGTATGTCTTTTTAGGAAGGGGTCAGATTTGTCCTTGATTTATTTATGAGGTATCCAGATGGCACTGCACCGCCAAGAAAAGAGGGTAACAACAAAATTATGGACTACTTTTTTGAGTATGGTGATAAGGTCCAGTCATAGTCACTTGTTGAAATCTCTAAAAAGACAAATACTCCCTCCGTCCGAAAATACTTGTCATCAAAATGGATAAAAGGAAATGTATCTAGACGTATTTTAGTTTTAGATACATCCCGTTTTATCCATTTTGATGACAAGTATTTTAGGACGGAGGGAGTAGAAAACAGAGTTGGTGATGATGGCGTGCTTGCCATCCTGTAATATAGGCCATCAGATTTATATCTAACGGATAGGAAAGAAACTATGTCAATTTTGCAAAAATATACCCACACGTCTCTCCACGTTCGCAAATAAGGCCTTCCCTCGTTCAGCCTTTTCTCTCACAAGATAAACTACTCATACAAATGCATCTTGATGTTCCGTGCAATGCACGGGAAGCTAGCTAATTTCTTCTACAATAGTTGCTACGATAATTGTGTTGAAGTGATATATTTTATGTCTGCCCCGAATGATTTCAGATTCACTAGTAGTAATAAAGAAATGGTTGCCTTGTTAATTAACAGAAAACAGGGTGAAAACTATCACATGAGGCTGGTAAAAACAAGGCACACTGGGTTCAGCGTCATCATCACTACAGCTGTGCACGCGCGAGAAGTCTACATATCGAGGGGGCTACCAAGCGAGGCACCGAGACACAATGTTTGAGAGAGAAACCAATTGACAGATTATGATCAGATCGAGTTGTCACCCTTCTGCTGTCATTGTTGGGGGGGGGAGGGAGAGAAAGACGTATGGAGAGTGTGCGCGGTAGGCACAGAGGCACAACTAGCGAGTGTGTGTGTGTGTGTTCGAAAGAGGAGTAGATATATTATTATCAAGATCGATGTGCCACCCTACTCCTTCGGTGCCGGGTAGTGTGTGCGTATGTTTGAGAGAGAAGCCAGTCGATAGATTAGTATCATGATCGAGGTGTCCCCTACTCCTTCGGTGTTGGGAAGTGTGGGTGTGTGTGTGGGGGGGGGGCAGTGACACTCACATATCTCTACTCTTATAAAAAACAGAGTTGGTGATGATGGTGTTCCTGCCATCCTGCAATATAGGCCATCCGATTTATATCCGACGGATAGGAAGCAAACTATGGCAATTTTGCAAAAAGATACCCACACCCCTCCCGCATTTGCAAATAAGGGATTCCCTCGTTCATCCTTTTCTCTCACAAGATAAACTTCTCATACAAATGCATCTTGATGTTCCGTGCAACGCATGGGCATCTTGCTAGTAGGGAGAAAGAGTTTGTGTGACACATATCTAGCTATATTAAGGGATAGATAGATAGCATATGTGTGAGAGACATTATTATACTTTGAGACATTAGTGGCTGTGGGTGGGCGGAATTAAAGGGGTGGGCGTGTTAGACATAGAGAGCATGTGTGTTTCTGTGTGAGAGACTTGTAGGACGCGGTAGAAAGACGAATTTAACCCTGACGGAGGGAGAGAAATACACGAAGTGCGCATGTGTGATTCCGATGCCCACAGGGAAATGAGATATGTATGCGTGTGAGAGAGATTGCACAATTTATTCACGTATCACTATCTAGCGATCGTGGACATGCATCACTTGAACATAAGTCAATATCTACTTCGTATCGTGGCCAAAGGTACAATATCGATTCAACGCTATAAAGATTGGACACTCACATATCACAGTTTTTCCTATTTAAATAAACCTTTTCAGTTGTGCATGCCAAAGGTACAGTGATGTTTCTTCAAACAACCAATGTAGCTATCATGTACATGCACCATTGTTACTCTTGCATTCAAATTCATTAGCCTGGGATGATTTAAGTTTCTAAGTAATATATGTAGTATTCATATATGAATTCAACGGGTATGCAATTTATGAAATGGAGGCTATATAATCATATGAGGTAACACTTTTAAGTAGCTGACTACAATATCCATTTCTTTTTGTGCGCCTCTACACTAACACGTCAATGCATTATGTTTAAAGTAAATAACCAATGGCACTAAATTATCTATTTACATGAGAAATACATAGGCTGAGCGTTTGATCCCTTTTTTGTGAACGCGCCACTACACCCGTATGATTGGCCGCGCCCGTGTGAACGTCCAAGTTATCGGTGCATCGTCCCGAGTTATTGTCTTTTTTTCTGGGGTGGACTTCACACCAGTTATTAACTGCTGACGCGTGCCCCATGTACACAGTCTAGCATGACCTTCCCGCTAGCACCGTCCAAAATTATTTGAAACTGGATATGAACGATCCTGCGGGCGGCAAAATCTCCCGCCTCCTTCTAAAATTTCCGCCACCTTAGTCTTTAGCATGCGAAATCCTCCTTTTGTCCTTGGTGCACCGAGACCAACAGTTACAATACCGCCCTCATCTACATGATAGTTCGGGGCTGCTTCGGTAACTTCTGGTTCCCCCCACTACATGGCACCCCCATTTCCTCTCCCCCTCCCGCAAAAACGACTAACTCCACAGCACCAGAGCATCTTACATCATGCCGTCCGTACTTCATCGCCCTTTCTCCCCTCCACTCTTGTCGTGGAATTATCACGTCAGATGTCCTAGCGAAAGGACTTAGTCACGGAGCAATCGCAACGAGATTAGCTTGAAGGGGTTAAACCGGAACAAAGGACACGGGGAGTTTATACTGGTTCGGCCCCTTGCGGTGAAGGTAAAAGCCTACAATCCAGTTGTTATGGGATCGATTGATCTCGATGAGCAGGGAGTGAATCCGCTTTACCTATCTCTCGAGCTGTTATTTCTTGCCCCTGAACCACCGCCGGGTCGTCCCTTTATATACATAGGTTGACGCCCGGCCGGTTATAGAATCCTGAGGCCGGCTCATACAAGAGTCCAGCTCAGCTTCTTTCTTTCCATAACTTACAATACAAGTTACACATCATACGGTGGTTTACATACATGGGCCTTAATCCGCAACTAGGCTCTAGGCCTCTAAGCTTCTATGGTAAAGCGCCATAGTCTTCATCTTCATGGGCTTCTATACAGATGACTCCTTGCGAGTATAATCCGGCCCCTCCTGGGCGGTTTGTACTCAGTAGTCATATCCCCAACATTAGGCCCCAGATTGGTTTGAACTTGTTCATGTCAATCTTCAACTTAGAGAAATTTTGATTTGAACATCTTCGTGCTGACCTTGTAAACCGCCATGACATCATCTTCTGAAATGGCCGTAAACCGCCATGACTTCATATGCGTAAAAAACTAATAAAGATTTCCCTTTTATTAATTGATCTCCGAAGAACGAGGCAACAGCTGTGCCCCATTCTCCGTTTTGGGCTCCTCGATTCCCGTGCTTGCCTACTTATCCATTCACCTTATAAATAGGCCCAGGGGTCTTTTTCTTTTCCCTTCCATGCTTCTTCTTCCTCCTCGCGACTCCCGAGCCCTACAGCTCCGCCGCCGCCCTCGACTTTCAAGCTCTGCATCGCCATTGGCCGCTGCATCAACCTGATCGTACCAGAGAACAGCAGCACTTCTCCACCGCTCCTGTGAAGCCGGTAAGCCTTTCTTCCTGAACCCTAGATCTGCATTAGGGTTTCATACCTTCGACGGTGTTCATCAGTGTTCATCGTTGTTCGTTTGCTTTCCCTTACTGTCTCATCGAATCTAGACAAACTTGACATCTTCCCTTTGCGACCGAAGCTGTAGTTTTATTTTGCCTCGCCATAGTATGTCCTCTTTCATGAACAGATCCCATCTGAACCATTGCTATGCTGCTGTTGCCATTTTAGATCTTTGATATTTTTCCTTTTCCTAAAGTGCGCTAGATCCATAATGATAACCTTAGCTTGTGAAACCTATTTGCGTAGTACTTAGCAATTTTCAGATCTGTCTTCTTCCATACTGCTACGTCTTGAGCTAGCGTTGGTTTTCCCCGAAGAGGAGAGGGTGATGCAGCAAGTGTAGTGTAAGTATTTCCCTAAGTTTTGAGAACCAAGGTATCAATCCAGTAGGAGGCTCCTCAAAAGTCCCACGCACCTACACAAACAAACTGAGAACTCGCAACCAATGCAATAAAGGGGTTGTCAATCCCTTCACGGCCACTTGCAAAAGTGAGATCTGATAGAGATAGTAAGATAAGATAAATATATTTTTGGTATTTTATAATATAGATGCAAAAAGTAAAGATGCAAATAAAGTAGATTGAAAGAAAATATGATAAGAGATAGACCCCGGGGCCATAGGTTTCACTAGAGGCTTCTCTCGAGATAGCATAAGTATTACGGTGGGTGAACAAATTATTGTCGAGCAATTGACAGAAAAGCGCATAGTTATGAGATTATCTAGGCATGATCATGTATATAGGCATCACGTCCATAACAAGTAGACCGACTCCTGCCTGCATCTACTACTATTACTCCACACATCGACCGACTCCTGCCTGCATCTAGAGTATTAAGTTCATAAGAACAGAGTAACGCATTAAGCAAGATGACATGATGTAGAGGGATAAACTCATGCAAGATGATGTAAACCCCATATTGTTATCCTCGATGGAAACAATACAATACGTGTCTTGCAAACCTTTCTGTCATTGGGTAAGAACACCGCAAGATTGAACCCAAAGCTAAGCACTTCTCCCATGGCCAGAAAGACCAATCTAGTAGGCCAAACCAAACTGATAATTCGAAGAGACTTGCAAAGATAACTCAATCATACATAAAAGAATTCAGAGAAGATTCAAATATTATTCATAGGTAAACTTGATCATAAACCCACAATTCATCGGATCTCAACAAACACACCACAAAAAGAGATTACATCGGATAGATCTCCACAAGAGAGGGGGAGAACATTGTATTGAGATCCAAAAAGAGAGAAGAATCCATCTAGCTAATAACTATGGACCCGTAGGTCTGTGGTAAACTACTCACAACTCATCGGAGGGGCA
The DNA here is from genome assembly GCF_002162155.2 of Triticum dicoccoides. Lineage (NCBI taxonomy): Eukaryota > Viridiplantae > Streptophyta > Magnoliopsida > Poales > Poaceae > Triticum > Triticum dicoccoides. Next base: position 586,653,903 of record NC_041389.1, read on the forward strand.
AGGATGTTGATGTAGAAGCCCTCCGTGGTCGATTCCCCCTCTGGCAGAGTGCCAGTGAAGGCTCCAAGATGGGATCTCGCGGATACAGAAGGTTACGACGGTGGAAATTGTGTTTCATGGTGCTCCTGGATGTTTTCGGGGTACATAGGTATATATAGGAGGAAGAAGTACGTCGGTGGATGCCCGAGGGGCCCACGAGACAGGGGGCGCGCCCTACAAGGGGGGGGGCTATCTCGTGGGGTCCTCGGGAGCTTCTTGACTTGCACTCCAAGCTCTCCGAATCACGTTCGTTCCAAAAATCACGCTCCCGAAGGTTTCATTCCGTTTGGACTCCGTTTGATATTCCTTTTCTTCGAAATACTAAAAATAGGCAAAAAAATAGCAATATGGGTTGGGCCTCCGGTTAGTAGGTTAGTCCCAAAAATGATATAAATGTGTAAAATAAAGCCCATAAACATCCAAAAGGGGTAATATAATAGCATGGAACAATCAAAAATTATAGATACGTTGGAGACATACCAAGCATCCCCAAGCTTAATTCCTACTCGTCCTCGAGTAGGTAAATGATAAAAAGAGAATTTTTGATGTGGAATGCTACGTAGCATAATTCATAATGTAATTTTCTTTAATGTGGCATGAATGTTCAGATCCAAATGATTCGAGATAAAAGCTTATAAAACATAAAAATAATAATGCTTCAAAGCATACTAACAAATAATCATGTCCTATCAAAATAGCATAGCCAAAGAAAGCTTATCCCTACAAAATCATATAGTTAGGCCATGCTTCATTTTCATTACACAAAATACTCCCATCATGTACAACCCCGATGATGAGCCGAGCAATTGGTTCATACTTTTTAACGCGCTTCAGCTTTTTCAACTCTTACGCAATACATGAGCGCAAGCCATGGACATAGCACTATGGTGGTATAAGGTGGTTGTGAGGACAAGAAGGGAGAAGATAGTCTCACATCAACTAGACGTATTAACAGGCTGTATGGAGATGCCCATTAGTAGATATCAATGTGAGTGAGTAGGGATTGCCATGCAACGAATGCACTAGAGCTATAAATATATGAAAGCTCAATAAAAGAAACTAAGTGGGTGTGCATCCAACTTGCTTGCTCACGAAGACCTAGGGCACTTTGAGGAAGCCCAGCATTGGAATATACAAGCCAAGTTCTATAATGAAAAATTCCCACTAGTATATGAAAGTGACAACATATGAGACTCTCTATCATGAAGATCATGGTGCTATTTTGAAGCACAAGTGTGGAAAAAGAGATAGTAATAATTGTCCCTTCTCTCTTTTTCTCTCTTTTTATTTCTCTCTCTTTTTTTTCTCTTTTTTTCCTTTTCCCTTTTTTTCTTTTTTTTGGGATTCTTTGGCCTCTTTTATTTTTATAAAGTCTGAAGCCTCATCCCGACTTGTGGGGGAATCATAGTCTTCATCATCCTTTCCTCACTAGGACAATGCTCTAATAATGAAGATCATCACACTTTTATGGATTTACAACTCAAAAACTACAACTCAAAGCTAGAACAAGATATGACTCTATGTGAATGCCTCCGGCGGTGTACCGGGATATGCAATGAATCAAGAGCGAAATGTATGAAGATTATTAAGGTGGCTTTGCCACAAATACGATGTCAACTACATGATCATGCAAAGAGCAATATGACAATGATGAAACATGTCATAATAAACGGAAGGGTGGAAAGTTCCATGTGAATATATCTCGAAATGGCCATGAAAATGCCATAATAGGTAGGTATGGTGGCTGTTTTGAGGAAGGTAAATAAAGGGTTCAATACCGACGAGAGTTGCGCGGTAATAATAAAGGCTAGCAAAGTAAAAGGATAAGTGTGCATATGTCCATGGACTCGCATTAGTCAAAAAAGAACTCATATACTTATTGCAAAAGTCTACTTTTCCCTCGAAGAAAAGTACTACTACACATGCCCCAAGAGGGATAGATTGGTAGGAAAAAATTCCATCGCTCGTCCCCGACTGCCACTCATAAGGAAGAGAATCAAAAGAGCACCTCATGCAACAAATTTGTCACACAATTTTTACCATACGTGCATGCTACGGGACTTGCCAACTTCAACAAAAGTATTTCTCAATTTCATAATTACCCACTAGCATGACCCCAACATTACTACCTTTATATCTCAAAACAATTATCGAGCAACAAATTGATCATAGCATCCAATTCAATTTCTATGATAGTTTTTATTATACCCAACTTGGATGCTCATCATTCTAGGACCAAATTTTGTAACCAAAGAAAATACCATGCTGTTCTAAAAGACTCTCAAAATAATATAAGTGAAGCATGAGAGACTAGCAATTTCTATAAAATCAAGCCACCACCGTGCTCTAAAAGATATAAGTGAAGTACTAGAGCAAAAACTATCAAGCTCAAAAGATATAAGTGAAGCACATAGAGTATTCTAGCAAATTCTAATAAAATAGGCTTCTACAAAAAGGTGTGTACAGCAAGGATGATTGTGGTAAACTAAGAATCAAGGACTAATATAATACACGACGCTCCAAGCAAAACACATATCATGTGGCAAATAAAAATATAGCTCCAAGTAAAGTTACCAATGAACGAAGATGAAAGAGGGGATGCCTTCCCGGGGTATCCCCAAGCTTAGGCTTTTGGATATTATTGAATATCTTGGGGTGCCTTGGGCATCCCCAAGCTTAGGATCTTGCCACCCTTTATTCCATAGTCCATAAAAGCTTTACCCAAAACTTGAAATCTTCACAACACAAAACTCAATAGGAAATCTTATAAGCTCCGTTAGTGAAAGAAAAAAAAACCACCACATAAGGTACTGCAATGAACTAATTATTTATTTATTTTTATGTTAAACCTACTGTATTCCAACTTCCTTATGGTTTATAAACTAATTTACTAGCCATAGATGCATTGAAATAAGCAAACAACACACGAAAAACAGAATCTGTCAAAAACAGAACAGTCTGTAGCAATCTGTAACTAACGCAAACTTCTGGAACTCTAGAAATCCTACCAAAATAGGACGTACGGGAAAATTTGTTTATTCATCAGCAGCAAAAAGAATCAATGCAAAATCACGTTTCTGTGGTTTATTGAAGTTTTTCTCGTGAGTGTAAAGTTTCTGTTTTTCAGCAGAATCAAATCAACTATCATCGTAGGTTATCCTATAGGTTCTACTTGGCACAAACACTAACTAAAAGATAAAAACACATCTAAACAGAGAGTATATGCAATATTTATTCTTAAACAGGACCAAAAACAAAAAACACAAAGAAAATTGGGTTGCCTCCCTACTAGCGCTATCGTTTAACGCCCCTGGCTAGGCATAATGATGACAATGATGCTCACATGAAAGACAAGAATTGAAGCGCAAAGAGAGCATCATGAAACAAGTGACAAACACATATAATTCTAACATACTTCCTATGCATAGGCATATTATAAGCAAACAAATTTGCAAGGCAAGCAAAAACTAGCATATGCAAGGAAGAACAAAGAGATGATAGAAATCTCAACATGAAGAGAGGTAATTTAGTAACATGAAAATTTCTACAACCATATTTTACTCTCTCATAATAATTATATGTAGGATCATAAGCAATTTCAACAAAATAACTATCACAAAAAATATTTTCAACATGATCCTCATGCATGCAAAGTTGACGCTCTTCCAAAATAGTGGGATTAACATTAACTAAAGTCATGAACTTTCCAAACCCACTTTTATCAAAAATAACATGAGATTGAACATACTCAATATGTGGGATCTAAAGTTGACACTATTCCAAACCTACTTTCAATATTATTGCAAACACTGTTATCAATCTCATATTCATCATGGGGCTTAAATAAATTTTCAAGAACATAAGAAGAATCACCCCAATCATGATCATTGCAACAAGTAGTAAACATAGCAAAACTAGCATCCCCAAGCTTAGGGTTTTGCATATTATTAGCAAAATTGACATCAAGATAATTTATAGTAAAATCATTGCAATCAAGCTTTTCATCGAAGGAACTACCAAGTATGGGTGCAATAGCAACGATCTCATGTTTAACATAAGGAACTATAGCAAATTCATCTTCATAAATATTGGCATCATGGCCTCAAGAATAGCAAGCATCATGTTCATCAAGGCATATTTCAATCAAATCATCGGAATCATCATTATCTATAGATTCATGCATATCATTATTTTCTTCCAAAGCAACGGTCATTCTTTCAATAAATTCTTGGACATAGACATTATGAGCAAAGTTTTCATTGCAATATTTAAGTATGACAGAATTTTCAGACTTGTTTAGAGTAAAATCATACTTTTCAATGAAAGAAGCAACTTCATGAGCACCCTTAAAATGACAAATTCTTCAATTTGTTCGATATCATAGTAACTATAAACACCCTTAGCATAAGAAGATAAGATTTCATTATCATTGAACTCACATAGGTAGGGAAGGTGTTTTTTAGGGTTCTTAGAGCAACAAGTAAAATCACAACTTTCACAAAGATTCCAAGCATAGCATAGAAAACTATTTAAATGATACCATAAGACCTTCCCTTTTTCAGACAAACGATGACGCACAAAATGAGCATGTTCATCTAAAGATTTCCCATCAACTAGGCTAGTTGGGGTTTCAGCATGAGCGCATAAGGATCGAAGATGATCCAAGTAGAACATTTTAAGTGGATCCATATCAATAGATTTTTAGCAAGCAAATATGCAAGCACATAGAAGGCACATGGAGACAAAAGAAAACCGAAAGGCAAGTGAACGAGAGAGGAGGAGATTGGGAAAGAGAGGGCAAATAAAACGGCAAGGGTGAAGTGGGGGAGAGGAAAACGAGAGGCAAATGACAAATAATGTAAATGCGAGGGAGATGGGTTTGTGATGGGTACTTGGTATGTCTTGACTTGAGCGAAGACCTCCCCAACAACGGCGCCAGAAATCCTTCTTGCTACGTCTTGAGCTAGCTTTGGTTTTCCCCAAAGAGGAGAGGGTGATGCAGCAAGTGTAGCATAAGTATTTCCCTCAGTTTTGAGAACCAAGGTATCAATCCAGTAGGAGGCTCCTCAAAAGTCCCATACACCTACACAAACAAAATGAGAACTCGCAACCAATGCAATAAAGGGGTTGTCAATCCCTTCACGGCCACTTGCGAAAGTGAGATCTGATAGAGATAGTAAGATAAGATAAATATATTTTTGGTATTTTATAATATAGATGCAAAAAGTAAAGATGCAAATAAAGTAGATTGAAAGCAAATATGATAAGAATAGACCCGGGGGGCATAGGTTTCACTAGAGGCTTCTCTCGAGATAGCATAAGTATTACAGTGGGTAAACAAATTACTGTCGAGCAATTGATAGAAAAGCGCATAGTTATGAGATTATCTAGGCATGATCATGTATATAGGCATCACATCCATAACAAGTAGACCGACTCCTGCCTGCATCTACTACTATTACTCCACACATCGACCGACTCCTGCCTGCATCTAGAGTATTAAGTTCATAAGAACAGAGTAACGCATTAAGCAAGATGACATGATGTAGAGGGATAAACACATGCAATATGATGTAAACCCCATCTTGTTATCCTCGATGGCAACAATACAATACGTGTCTTGCAACCCTTTTTGTCACTGGGTAAGAACACCGCAAGATTGAACCCAAAGCTAAGTACTTCTCACATGGGAAGAAAGACCAATCTAGTAGGCCAAACCAAACTGATAATTCGAAGATACTTGCAAAGATAACTCAATCATACATAAAAGAATTCAGAGAAGATTCAAATATTATTCATAGATAAACTTGATCATAAACCCACAATTCATCGGATCTCAACAAACACACCGCAAAAAGAGATTACATCGAATAGATCTCCACAAGAGAGGGGGAGAACATTGTATTGAGATCCAAAAAGAGAGAAGAAGCCATCTAACTAATAATTATCACTACAAAAAAATACACTTCCGTGATGATACGTGTTTGTCATAGTAGGTCGCGTTTTTTGTCATGCATGTACATCCATGACAAATTTATGACAGAATCAAGATAGTCATACTTGTGCTATCCTAGAAGTGTTCCATGACATTACCAAAATTATCATCACGGAAGTGTCCACTTCCGTGATGATAAATCGCGCGTCATAGAAGTGCTTTCGTCAAGGGTGACCGACACGTGGCATCCACCGTAACGGAACACCGTTAAGCTATCGGGTCGGGTTTTGGATCCGATAACCCGTTAACAGCCCCGACCAATGGGGATTTTCCACGTGTAAAATCATCATTGGCTGGAGGAGACACGTGTCAGGTCCGCGCTGGCACAGGTGTCACTCATCCAATGGGCGAGACGCGCCTATGATATGTTGACACGTGGACCGGCCCGTCAAGTTTAAATGGGCCGACCCAACTAAAGGCCCACAAGATTTTGCGGACCATAATGGGCCGGCCTAGCTAAAGGCCCACGAGACTTTGCGGACCATAATGGGCTGGCCCAGCTAACGGCCCACAAGAGTTCACGGGCCATAATGGGCCGGCCCAGGTAAAGGCCCACAAGATTTTTGTTTGCCATAACGGGCCGGCCCAGGTAAAGGCCCACAAGATTATTGCGGATCATAATGGGCCGGCCCGGCTAAAGGCCCACGAGATTTTGCTGACATTAACGGGCCGACCCAGCTGTAGGCCCACAAGAATTTGAGGGCCCTAGTAGGCTGGCCCATTAACTGGCTGCCATGTTTTGGGCCAAATGCCGGCCCATATTTGATCCAGTCCATTAATGGCCTGCCATGTTCCGGGCCTAATAGTGGCCCATATGAGATCCGGCCTGTTAAAAGCCTACCACGTTCTAGGCCAAATTACGGCCCAGATCAGGTACGATCCTTTAAGAGGCTATGGGCTCAATTATGGCCCATATCAGATTTGGCCCGTCAACTGGACACTATGCTTTTGGGCCCACTTGCTATAGGCTCACTTAGTAATTCGGCCTGATATTAGTTTTGGCCTCTTGAGGACCCGTTTAACATTTCAGCCCTATATTAATTTCGTCCTGTTAAATGCCCGTCATATAGTTGGGCCTAACTACGGCCCGGTTTGCATCCGGCCTGCTCGCAGCCGATATCTGATTGGGCCAAACAAGGACCGAGATAATTTTGGCCTGTTAAAGGCCCATGATTTGATTCGCAGAATCATGGGCCGGGGTTCATTTCGGGCTACTGCCGGCCCATTAGCTGTTCGGCACGTTTCAGGGCCAACCTACATCGTGATTGCATGACGGCCCGATTATGTACCATAATTTTATGGTTTGGCCGGTTTACTGCGAAGACAGGATAAATATACAGTAAAATAACTGCAACATCGTGAATAAGAAAAAACCTAGACTATACAATAAAGAAATTACAACATATTACATACACTGGGCATCAAAGTTCGCCACTATGATAATAAAGCACAAGCAGACAGCAGATTACATACACTGGGCATCAAAGATCGCCACCAGTGCAAATAAACACGCCGACAAAATAATATACAAAACCGACAACACTTCAATAGAGTTCAAGAAAGGTTAGCCCTGCTAGGGAGCTGCAGCGCAAGTAGCAGAGCAAGATGATGAGATTGCGCTTGTTCAACACTTAAATCTTCCTCACTCTGAAAGATAAACAAGCAGACAGATGACAGGTTTTGCACATAAAAGTATCAGTGCTGACAATTCATCACATTTCACACTCACGAATAAAGTGACACAGTTTAAAATTGCATTAACACAATATGGTATTGTTCTGGTCAAGACATGGCAGGAAATGACATTGTGAAGGAGTTGGCAGCTTCACGACACCACTGGATTATAGATCAAGAACTCATACGTATCAATGGTTAGTGTGCTGTCAATTTATCCCATTTCTGATTGGCAAATAAAGAGACGGTTTAAATAATACTCCCTCTATCCGGAATTACTTGTCATTGAAATGGATGTGTCTAGAACTAAAATACATCTAGATACATGCATTTCAATGACAAGTATTTTCGAACGGAGGGAGTAGAAGAATGATATGACATTGTTCATAGTTAAGACATTGCAGAATATGACATTGTGCTGTAGTGGGTAGGTTCACCACACCACTGGATTACGGATGAAGAACAGAAGCATATATGCAGTGCAAAAGAAGATCACTTGCTCTGTATACTTTAATTTACATGCTATGAATAAGGAACTTGGTTGTACAACTGAAAACTTAAATTGAGAAAGGACAAACTTTTGTTTATGAACTACTCCCTCCGTTCTAAAATAGATGACCCAACTTTATACTAACTTTAATACAAAATTGGGTCATCTATTTTGGAACGGAGGGAGTACATAATAAACTTTAAACATGCAATTTGATGCAAACACCAAAAATAAACAGCTGTTGCAGTCATGCCTAACCAAATATATACAACAAAGTCTGAAGGCTTGAGATGGACAAGCTTACATTATTCATGAATACAGGCTCTATAAAGGCCTTGTCCATGCTGATGGGGGGGGGGCAATTCAAGAAGTTTACCACAGAATCTTCTTCATAAGCATTGCCTTTATTCTATATTTTGTTAAGAGTAAATATAGATGTGATAATATACGAAAAAATGGAGAATATTTAAGATAAGATGAAGAGTGATGGTACATAACCAAGTAGCTATAAATGTAAGTGCAGCGATACAGGCAAAAGGTACAGCCAAGAACAATGCACAGCTAAACTTCTTCAGTACCAACCTTATGGTAAGAGTAAATATAGATCTGATGTGTAGAAAATGGAGGGCAAAGGAAAATAAGCTGCATAGTGATGCTACATGAACAACTACCTGTCAATATAAGTACACTGATAAAGGACAAGATTTACTTACAAGAACAATGCAGAGCTAAAAAATTCATTGGCATTGGATATATTCTACACTAATGTAACCATTCATACAGATCAAATAATTTGGAGCGAAAATTGATAAGCAAGCTATCATGCATACTGTTGTCACATAATGAACCAGGTATGTATGCAAGTACAGTGATACAGGACAATAGGTACTAACAAGAGCAAAGCAGCGGGCAGCATATTTGTGATATCCTGTCGTTCTTTTCAAACCGGAACTCTTCTTCGAGTAGATTTCCTGCAAACAAGATCCGTAAGGCACATGCGGAAAAGTAGAAGTTCAAATTGTCATGTGATTTCATAGACAGTACCTCATCCTGGGAACGAGACCAGTGCATAACAATGTTTTTCCATTCAATGTCTTCTAAATTTAGCACAGGAGACTTCACCGGAAATTCGTTTATAGATTTCCCACCAAAGTGTGATTTCCTCAGGTAACACCGATACTGCTGCAATGCTTCCTTGAAAAGCACAAGCAAGCTTTGCTCGTCATGACTATCCAGATTGACCCTTGCCTAGTTACAACAATGTAATCTAAATCATTGATGTGTTCAATCAACAGAAAACAGGAAAATAATAACCATGAATAATAGCACTTACACGTAAGTTGGACAGGAAGATGTGAAAATGGTGTTTGTCTTCACAATAATCTTCCCATGATGGGAATATATGCACGTAGTCCCTAACAACATTGAAAGCATTGTCTTTTAAACTGGGAATAAATGGAATGGGGTTCCAATCTATAGGAATTGGCCGTCTCTGCAGTTGGGATAGGTCTTCGGCGGGTGGACTTGTTGTACTTTTTGCTGGAGTGGGATTTTTCTGTAGTACAGCTGGTGCTATGGCAAATGAAATCGGTATACCTTTTGCTGGAGTGCAAGTCCTGTGTGGTGGGGCTAGTGGTGTGGCCAGTGAAGTATGGGTACAGTCTGCTGGAGTCAGTCCTACGTTTTGTGTCACAGCTCTATCGAACATGGTAAAGAAGAGCAAGCAGATTTTGGATAATAAAATGTTGGTTGCGCAGTGCCCACACATGATGAATAGAGCGCATTAAGAATGCTACTCCTAGCTGTCTCTCGACCATTTCAGGCGGTTGGATGAAAATCCTACGTCTCCTAACCCTTCTTCTTCCTCGTATCTGATTCTTCCCATACAGAACACCGCACGGGCCGCCGGCCGGACCACCGGCCCCCACCGCGTGTGTTCCTCCGCCACCCCCAGCCCCCACCCGCGTCGAGTTTTCTTTGTTCGGAGAGGCCCCACAACCACCCGAGCCCCTTGGATCGCACCGGCGAACTCCGGCGAGCTCTGAAAAATCGACTGACCCAATTTTGAAATTTAGTCTACTGTGATTTAACTAGTGTGGAATATAAAAGGGGAAAACCATAAGCATTGGGAGTATAGTGTTGAGCGTGCCATGGCGGATTTGAAGGTGCAAACCGGACAAAGGCAACTTCACAACCAAGAAATCATTGTAAAGAAGTGGCGATCTATTTTCTTGCTGCGATAAATAAGTTGAGTAGATACGAAAGAGTACCGCCTCTGGTGCGGCGCCGTGTACGCATCTGGTGAGAATTTGACGGTGCTGCGGTAGCGATGGCTGTCGGCGGCGTGGAAGCAGATCTAGGAGGATAGCCGGTGGCGGCGGGGCGCGGTGGACGAGACGGTCGTAGGAGCGGCGCCGGCAAGGTGGACGACGGCGGGGATGAAGCGAGAGGATGGGATGCAAGGATCCCGGTCCGAAGCCATGGATGAGAGAGGTCGATCTCTTGTAATGGATGGCGGCTTCGGGGTATCAGCTCCGGCATGGTGTAGGAGGACGGCGGTGGATGGGGCGGCGGACAGCAGCGGACGGAGGAGGGTGTGGTGGAGAGGGTGTTTTGGCGCCCACGGAGTACGAATGGGGAAAAGGGAGGTAGAGAGGAAGGGGTGGAACCATGTATTCAGGGCGCGCTTGTCTCAAATGCGAGGAAATTTACAAACTTAGCCCCCGTTTCAAATTTCTACTACATCACAGCAACATTAGTCGGTTGGGGATAGGACGGTAATCTCGCATACACCGAATATTTGCCGACGAGAGTTTGTTTTTGGCGCCGACCGTGTATGAATATGAATCGGGGTGGGAGTCGATTTCGGCCGAGGGCACACTGTGTTTTGGCGCCCACCGTGTATAAATCCGGGTGAGAGGCCGTTACGTCACGTTTGGGTGAAATTACAAACCTACCCCTATCGAAACCTGTAGAACTCCAGCAGATAGGCTTTGCGCGGCAGGGATAGGCAGTAGTGATTTCCATCTCGCAGATTTTGGTTTTGGGCGGTTACTGTGACTTTCCCTGCTTCGTTCAAATTTTGCACAGTGCACGTTTACCGTGCCAACTCAATTCGAATCCCGTTTGTATTCTACTATTTTTTTTCGGGCGGGATCCATTTTCAATTGGAATTACATTCTATATACATCATTTTTTTACATATATACTTTCAAAAGCACAACAAAGAATTCTGCTCCTTTATATGTATAATATGATTTACAAATACAATGATCTCGAAATCTTAAGGTTGAATTCGAAATTTTTTAACCAAATTATGTTCTACTAAAATGTATGGATCAGTAATATCTACATATTAAATAACATAGATGTGCGTGAATTCATATGAGTATGCATGTTTGATAGATCAATTTTGGTTCGAGTATGGATTACATGTATCATCATCTCGAATTCAAATATTTGAATCCCTTTTTTGTTCACTCCTTTCATGCCCATCTCTCTCGCATGCATGCTCCTTCAGGTAGCCATCACTCTCTTTTCTCCAGCTCACCCGCACGCTCACTTCATGTTTCTCCTATCGTCGCAAACATGGTCTCTTGATGTCTCCCTTGAGAAGTGTCACACTCTCCCTATCATTATACATTACACGGTTTTCATTATCTCTCACGTCTCTACTGTTCTCTGGTATCACTCGGTACCTAAGCTTTCTTTTTCACCACCCCACACACAGTCTCCACTCGTCTTTCACTTTATCTTTCTCTCTATGGGATTCTCTCACACACCCTATATGTCTCTACATATGACTCATACCACTACAATTACTCTCTCTCTCTCTCTCCTGTAGACACAACATTTGTTGCGGTCTCCTTTTCGTCTCCATCCCAGACTGACACCGATCAGACAACCCCGACTACCGTCTTCTCTCTCTCTCACACAGACACACACACAACTCCTGCTTCCACTCCCCTTCCCGACTACCATCTCTCTCTCACACACACAAAACTCTCGCTTTCGCACCACGACTCGTATTTCTCTCACAAGAATTTATCGACTAGCTAGCCTCTAGATAGGTTTATACACCCGCACACTCATGCTTCCACCATCGCATACATGTCTCTCTCCCGCTCCTTCTATCTATGTAGCTTTTTCTTCCCTTCTTGAGACACGCCCTCTCGATCGTGCACACACACACTATCGCCTCATTTTAAGCTGATACCTATCGCACACACACTACTTGTGTCTTTGTCACACATGCACTCCGTCCTCCTCCACTCTCCCTCTCTCTCACACACACATGGGCTTTTTGCAACAACTAGCAAGATGCCATGCATTGCACGGAACATCAAGATGCATTTGTATGAGTAGTTTATCTTGTGGGGGAAAAGGATGAATGAGGGAAGACCTTATTTGCAAATGTGGAGAGGGGTGTGGGTATCTTTTTGCAAAATTGCCATAGTTTCCTTCCTATCCGTCAGATATAGATCGGACGGCCTATATTGCAGGATGGCAGGCACACGATCATCACCGACAATGCTTTTTTATAAGAGTAGGGATAAAAAATAGAGTTAGTGATGATGGTGGGCCTGCCATCCTGCAATGTAGGTCGTCCGATTTATATCTGACGGATAGGAAGGAAAATATGGCAATTTACCCACACTCTTCACCACATTTGCAGATAAGGCCTTCCCTCGTTCATCCTTTTCTCCCACAAGATTTTGATGTTCCGTGCAACGCACGGGCATCTTGCTAGTAAGAGTAGAAATTAGACATATACCACTTCTTGAATCTTGAAACCAACAACATGCCTCCCTTATCTCATCAAAACCACCAAAGGAATATATTTTGACTGAAACATAACATATTTTTAGTGATATACGTATTTCAAAACTAGACTTTTTTTTCTATCAAATTGGTGAATATGTATTAATCTACTTTGATCGTGTGGCAACGCATTGGCACATTGCTAGTAGTTATTATAATTTTTTGGACACCAGACAAACGGTGGAGTACATATACGAAGAGAAGAGGCGCACGCACGCAGTCGGCCTCTCGCTGTCTCGCACACATGAGTGTTATGTAAAGGCGACGTTAACAAATAAACCCTAAAACCCTAGGTGCACGATTGCTGCATTCGCGGGTACCGGGCACGTGGTGGAGCACCTTTGTAGGAGTTGATGGTCGGGACCACAGGTGAACGACTTGGAGCGCGGTGGCTCGCCAGTTTCCACAAACCGATTAGCCATGTTTAAATTATCGTTTTTTAGCGGGGTTAAGAGTTCCGATTTTAAATGGCACGTTATAAGTAGTAAGTAGTTTTTAGAACGATTGGTATGGAGCGAAAATGGAATTCATAGTACTACGTACCTCCTTGGCGTATGGTTGTATGGGTTTATGTTACGAGATGTTGAACCTGGTAGTTCTAGGGCAAATACTATGGTTTAGACTTAGATGCTGGTTTTCAGTAATCGGAAGGGGAAACCCTTCTTTGATTAAAAAAAACAACTACCTCCATTCTGGTTTACTAGTCCCCATCGTACTTTGGGTCAAAGTTTGTCCATGAATTTTACTTGTAAAATGTGAATGGAAAATGAGATTTTGTTATACCCAAACAAAAAAGGACTGGAGGGAGTGATTGCTCTGGCACAGACGCGACCTCTCATAGCGCAGGCATTGAACCGGCACGCCGGCCAAGAGGGCCGCACTCGCTGCAGGCCCGGCTGAGCACGCCTCCTCGCCGCGTGCAACCAGCTTAAGACTGCCCCGCCTGCCTTCATTGAATCCACGTGTGTGCCGGCAACACATCCTTCCGCGAGCCAGTAGGCATTTTAGAACACAAAAAATGACTAAAATATAATTAATTTACGCATGGTCTTGACTTCTTGTGCTCGCACTAGTAGCAGGAACTAGTAGAGGTTTTTCTTTATTTATAACTCTCCTCACATTTTTTTGGCTTTGAAGTGAATCATGGTTGTGGACATTATGTATGAATGTGCAGATATCTGTGAACATGATATTGATGTGGAAGTTGGACTTGGAATGTCGGGCTTGCGCGTGAACTATACCATGTCCAATGCTTCGTCTGTTATTGTTTGGAAAGTAATTGCTGTTATTACATGACCCAAAAAAACATTTTGTGCCACATCAGTAGGTGCATAGACATCACAACAGGCATGCTTACTGGATAAACATTTGAACCTAGATATTATGAAGGAAATTTTGTATTGACAACAGATTTAGATAGAAGGAGACACCTAGCCTGCTCTGCCTCTGCTAGCTTATTTCTGGCTTCTTCCATCTCTTCTTTGGCTTTGGTGAAGAGAGCATCTGATTGCTCTTTTCGCTTCTTCAGGAACTCAGCTACATTCTCAAGGGCTTCTGCACGCTTTCTTTCAGCCTTTACTAATGCCACGAGGACACGAACAACTGACGACTCCACCTGGCTTGTGTGTAATCCAGCATCATCTGGGAATTTGCACCTTGTGTCTAATCCATCATCATTAGGGAACTGGCACCTTGTGTGTAATCCAGCCTCATTTTGGAAACATGATCTCGAGGTTGACCATACTTCCCTCCTCGCAGGAACTGCATCCTGACATGAAGTTACTTCTTTTTTAGATCAATACTCAGAGAAACCTAGATCCATTTACTAGAAGCCAGATAAACAGAACTCGGAGAAGTGAATTCAAAAGGAAAAGAAATATAAAACAGACTACACGGTGAGAACACCCACTTCCTACATCAAGTTAAAAACGAAAGCATTAGGACGATTAAGACTCTTCTTATTACACATCGAAGAACACCACGCTTAAGAGAAACAGAAACTACAACATATACACATCGAAGAACACAAGGCTAAACGAAAGTAATTGAAAGGGTGTTACTTACCAAAGCTCATTTTATAGGTTCGGTGCAGCTCCTCTTTAACTTGCCATGCTCCTTGAAGATGTCCCGAATATCCCGTGTTTGGTCTTGATTGCTCCTCTTTATGTTCACACTCGTGGTTTCAAAATCGCAACATGGAAAGAAAAGTACTACTAGTAATACTCGCACATCTTGTGGGCAACATTAAAGCACTCATCTACCATGTTAGAGCATCTCCAACAGAATCGCAATGCGTGGTGCTTTAAAAAAGCATTTACAGTGCTGAGATCGAGAAGTAGATACTAGAGAGTAGAGGATAGTTCTTAGCATAGATAGATAAAAAAAGATAATTCAACTACTCCCCGTCGTCCGACTGCTCCTCGGTGATGTCCTCCTCCGATGTCTGACTGTAGGCGTGAAGATACTGATTGTCGTCGGATTCCTAGGGCGATGCTGCTCCTAGCCTCATGTTGAATTGAGCGTCCGCTTTTCGCCTACGCTTGTCCTCGCGATAGGCGGCTCGCTCCGCCCTCCTCTTATCCCTCTCCGCTCTCCTTTGCGCATAGAACTCCCGCTCATTGATGATGTCTTGCGGGAAGTGTTGGCGCCACAACGCAATGGCTTCCTCGTCCATCTCGGTGATGCCGACACAGTGCTCCCACCTCCGGTTGTCGCGACGATCCTCGTCGGTGCTAAGCCGCGGCAGAGGCGCGAGCTCCTGCGCCCGCTCCCGCGTCGGCACGTTGGGGAAGTTCAATGTTCTATGAGGCCACCGGAGGCGCCACGCCGCCGCATCATACACGCGGGCGGCCTTGGTGGCGGTGTCGAAATTGCCGAGGCCGAGGCGCATCCCACGGAACCAGATCTCGGCAGAGAAGCCGCCGGAGGGGCACGCGCGGACGCTGCGGTATCCCCAAGTTTCCTGGCGACGCGGCGGCATGGTGGCACGGCGGCGGTGAGGCAAAAAAGAGCGGGGAGAGAGCGGTGGCGAGGCACAGAGCAATGGCAAGGCACAAAGCGGTGGGAGGGCATTGGGTTTTATAAAGTGCACCGGACGCCGCGCGCCAAAACTAGCACACGCCCGGCCGCTTTTTCCCGCGCGCGCGCGATCCTTTCCCGACGTCTCTGCTATCTATACTCTCTTCTCTACGGTTACTAGTATGTATGCACGTGCAATGCGCGTCTTAACATTGTGGGTTGACTTGGCCCGAAGAAAACACTACATGGAATGCTTTGAGAAATCCTAAAAAAATGATTCTTGACAAATGACAATTGTGTGCATACGGAAGCAAAAACAAAATTCCTATAATATAAATAAGAAAGCTTCTCATGTTCATATACTCAATAACTATCACATGCAAAGAATGTGTAGTATACATTAAATTTAGTACCTATTGCTATGGTTTTTTTTGAAGGACCTATTGCTATGTTTTAATGTAACATTTGCTACTGCTTTGATCCAAAATTGCATTGGTTCAATCTGTTTACTTTTATATATTTCTTCGTCTTATTTTTACCGCTGGTCAGACTTAGTAGTACTAAAGCAACCTACCTATCAGCCACATGTACCGCTGCCCGAGTCTACTTTGTTGAAATAATTTGTGCTGCTCCCGCAGTATGCGAGGAGTGTGGAATCTGGTCTCTAGAAACTCAGTTAGCTCCAACCAGCTGCAAACATGCAGTGGGTTGGTTCTAGAACGACCCAGATAGTTTTGACCCTATACTACTACATGGCTGCCTCTGGAACGATCCAGATAACACTCAGCGCTACTGTAGCTGCGAATCCAACCACTTTTGGCCGTCGGATGGACCCCAATGAACAGCCGGATATGCATTTGAATGCCTGAATTCAAACTGATACACTATATAGTAGTATAGATATAGATATACATATATTTATTTTATATTTAATATTTTATATATATCTCTACTTCCTTTACTGTCTACTTTTTTTTCTCTATACTTTTTTTTCTTGCAATATAGGCCGTCCGATTTATATCTGACATATAGGAAGGAAACAAATGGGAATTTTGCAAAAAGATACCCATACTGTCGGTGTACTAGAGTAGGGGTACCCTAGTATCCCGAACTTGTGCACGGGCAGTTGCAGCACCCCGCGGCAAGGCTTGCCGGGTGACCGCCAAGGTCCTCCGTGGTTCCTTTGGAGCCATTCAAGAACAAAGTATTCAAGCCAAGGAGACAAGGCCCTGGCAAAAGGAGCTTGCCGGGAAGGCCAACCAAGGCATCTCAAGGAACTTGCCGCGACGCGCCACGCGTCCTGGCGAGGCCCGGTGAGCGACAAGCTTCCGGACGCGACAAGACAACGACCGCGGCAAGGCGCTTGCCGCGGCAAGCGACCACTCTGTACCCGCGCTCCAGCACATCCACCAACGTGTCACCCTGGGACCTTTCCAGGCGTGCGTGGCAATAGGCTGTGCGGCCAGCGGTGCACAGTGGCAAGCGACGCTGACAAGATTGCCATCATGGCAAGCGGTGGCGTCCCTGACGGTCCCTTTTTGCACTATTTGGGCGACGTCGACGTGCATTTAATGCCTTTGTCCCCTGCCGTCAGGGTTAGGGATGATACACTGTATAGGTAGTTGTACCAACCGCAATTCCTTTTCCATTTTTACCCCTGTCTACGTTGCCACCTGTCGGAGACCCCTTTAGCATATAAAAGGAGGCCCATGCGCTACGTAGAGGGGGGTTCGGAGGCAGAAAAACACTCATGCTCGGTCTCGTTAGCAGCTAGTGTGTACTGTAGCACTCAGCGCTCTCGAGCTAGAACTCAATACATCCAGACATGCAGCAGTAGGAGTGTTATCTCTCCGGAGAGCTCCGAAGCTGGGTAAACTGCTCGTGTGCTTCGCCTCGATCCGCTCTTCGTGGGATCTCCGCCCCCCGCCGAACCGAAAGGGGCTCGGTCCGCCGGTCCCATAGGTGTTCGTGGATCAGTTTCCCCGACATCTTTGGCGCGCCAGGTAGGGGGCGTCAAGGTTGTGTGAACCTGATATGGCGTTCACACGAGCTAGATCTTCATCTTCTTCATCGACATGCCACCGAAGAAGAAGGCTTCAGCGGTAGCTATTCCGTCCATGTCGATCCCACCACCATCGGAGCAAACGGGTGGTGGGGTAGACGCCGGCGGAAGAACGGACATCGACGAGGGAGCTCACGGTGCTGCCAGGTCCAAGGACAAGGCTGCGCAGACCTCGGCGTCCGTACATGCACCGCGCCCATCTCAGGAGGCGCAGGACCGACAGCGTCATGGTATTCGAAGTGCCATACGTTTGTTGGACCAAGATCGAGCTGGTGGATCTCGGGGTGCTCAAGACCAGCATGCACGCCAACATGCTGGCGTGAGCGAGACACGGTCGCCTGGACGGGATACTGCTCCTTCTAACATAGTTAGAAGTCCAAGCATATCCCGCTCCTCGCGCCGTTCGCCACTGCCGCCCACCACTCCAGCAGAAGCTTTGGCGCGAGCTCAACTACTCCTAGATTACGCTCCAACGGCAGACAAGATCGATGGATGGAGGGCCACCATTCAGAGTCTCATCGGCTTCGCCAACGGCGACACTCCACGGCAGCCGAGTACATCGATGCCGCGGCAGGAATGCCAGGCACGAGTCGATGGCGACGAAACCGGTGGGGGTGCAACCACCATGCACTCTCCACCCCGAAGGCCAAGATCGCCGACTCGCCGGATCCACCTCGACAGCGACTCCACCGCATCATCAGATCCACGAGCTCGTCGCGATCAGCGCCAAGTTCTTCACGAACGACAGCAAGAAGACGCTCGTACTCGCATCGAGCGCCGAAGAGAAGCGTGGCGTCAATCGGACCAGCGCTGGGCCCTCTGTCGACATGCATGCACCAGGGGAACCAGGCGACTTGCCGTATGCGGTAGGTCGCCCTGCGTTCACTCGTGAGCTACGGCAAGTCCAGTGGCCCAGCACGAAGAATTTCAAGCCAGACGTACCAGAGAAGTATTACGGCAAGTCGCATCCGTCGGAGTTCCTCAGCATCTACACCATCGCGGTGCAAGCTGCCGGGGGGCGGGACGACAAGATCCTGGCCAACTACTTCCCGCTGGTGCTCAAGCCCAATGTCAGATCCTGGCTCATGCACTTGTCGGACAACTCCATATCCTCCTGGGCAGACCTATGCCATCAGTTTGTCGGAGCCTTTACAGGCGGCCACAAGCCTCATGGCCAAGAGAGCGACCTTCATCTGC
Source organism: Triticum dicoccoides (assembly GCF_002162155.2). Classification (NCBI taxonomy): domain Eukaryota; kingdom Viridiplantae; phylum Streptophyta; class Magnoliopsida; order Poales; family Poaceae; genus Triticum; species Triticum dicoccoides. The sequence continues at coordinate 586,673,199 of NC_041389.1, forward strand.
TTGCCAAGAAGGAAGGAGAGCCCCTGCGCAAGTACATTCAGAGATTCAGCCGCGTACAACACAACATCCTAGATGTCCACCCTGCCGCGGTAATCAGCGCGTTCCATCAGAACATGCGAAACCGCAGGATGCGGGAGGAGATGGTGATGTGGAAGATCAGAGACGTCAGTGAGCTATATGCCCTGGCCAACAAGTGTGCACGTCCTGAGGAAGGGAGGAAACTCCCCGGAGAGAATACAGAAGCAGGAGGATCTGATAGTGAGGAGGCTGTCCCGGCAAAGAAAAACCGGCGGCGGAACAACAGGAAAAAGAAAGGCAAAGATGTGCTAGTCGTTGAGCAGTCCGGCAATGGAGGTGGCGCCAAGAAAGCCAAAGCTGGTAGCTCCGGTGAGGAGATTGCCGCAGGCACCAACTACCAGGCTGTGGCGGTCGCCGACAAGCAGGACGGCACCAACAAGCACTACTACAAGATCCACCGCACCAAGGGCCATGACCTCCAGAGCTGCAAGAAGGTCGAGCAGCTTGTCGAGCAGCAAAAGGCTGAATACGAGCGACACGACAGGGAGAAGGCCCAGGAAGGTGCTGGAGGAGCCAGCAAGAAACGCCCTGGCAGAGGAGGAGGCCGCGGCAAGGCCAAGCAGCGGCAAGGAGACAGACCTCCCCGCGGCCGCGACAAGGATGAAGATGACGACGACGATGAAGATATGGATGATGACGAGACCGATGAGCAGGAGTTCCAGAAAGCCACAGAGGTCCTGTGCATTGACGGCGGTGCTTCTCTGCATACTTCACACCGCTAGCTCAAGCAGTGGGTGCGGGAAGTCAATGCGGCAGAACCACCCGTTGAGTCACGCAAGCCTCTAAAATGGTCCAGCACGCCTATCGTCTTTGATATTGAGGACCACCCTGATCGCATAACTGCGGTCGGGTGCTTGCCGATGTTGGTTTCACCAACTATCCTCAACCTTAAGGTCACTAAGATGCTAGTTGACGGCAGGGCCGACTTGAACCTGATCTCCTCCGCGGTACTCCAGAAACTCCAAATCCCTGATGGCGAGCTCGAAGAGACCGGCACATTCCAAGGAATCAATCCGGGAAGGAGCAAGCCGAAGGGAAAGATCATGTTGCCGGTAACATTTGGCAGCGAGTTGAACTTTAGGACTGAGAGGGTCACTTTTGACGTTGCTGACTTTCCATTGCCTTACAATGGGATACTCGGCCGTCTAGCACTCGCCAAATTCATGGCAGCCTCTCACTATGCATACAACATGCTGAAGATGCCAGGCCCGATAAGTGTCATCTCTGTCCCTGGCGACAAGAAGGATGCTCTTATCTGCGCCGACAAGATCTACCGGGAAGCAGCAGCTGCAACAGATCGCAAGTCACTTGCCGTTGAAGCTCCCTGGGCAAAGAAGAAGACCAAGTCCGGCAAGAGTTCTGATGCCCACTCCGGCAAGCGCACCTCTTCGGAGGGCTGTGCTACCGTCGAGGACGCACCATCGAGCTCCACCGGCAAGTGTAAGAAGACAATGGCAGCTCCACCAGAGACCAAGAAGGTGTCCGCCAAGGAGGATGGCACTGGTGGTACCTTCACCATCAGTGCCACTCTCGACCCTAAATAGAAAAGCGCGCTCGTTGCTTTCCTGCGGGCGAACGTCGACGTATTTGCGTGGCAACCGTCTGACATCCCCGGTGTTCGCAGGAAAGTAATCGAGCACCATCTTGCCGTCTGTCCTCATGCGCGGCCCGTCAAGCAGAAAGTCAGGAAACAGGCAGTGGAGCGCCAAGAATTCATCACAGAAGAAATCAAGAAATTGGAAGCAGCAGGCCTTGTCAGAGGAGTGCTCCATCCTATGTGGTTGGCCAACCCTGTAGTGGTGCGCAAGGCAAACGGGAAATGGAGGCTTTGTATCGACTTTACCGATGTCAATAAAGCTTGTCCCAAAGACCCATTTCCCTTGCCGCGCATCGACCAGATCGTTGACTCCACGGCCGTATGTGACTTGCTTTCATTTCTTGATGCATACTGAGGATACCATCAGATCTTCATGGCAGAAGAGGATGAGGAGAAGACCGCATTCATCACCCCATGTGGCACATACTGTTTCGTACGGAGGCCTTTCGGTTTAAAGAATGCTGGTTCAACATTTGCAAGGGTAGTCCATGATGCTTTTGAGCCACAAATACACAGAAATGTGGAAGCCTACATGGATGACATAGTGGTCAAGAGCAAGGACAAGGTGACTCTAATTCAAGATTTAGACGAAACCTTTGCCAATCTGCGCAAGATCGACCTCAAGCTTAACCCCGAGAAGTGTGTGTTTGGAGTCCCCTCCGGCAAGCTTCTCGGGTTCTTCGTGTCTCAGCGGGGAATTGAAGCCAATCCTGACAAGATCAAGGCCATTGAGCAGATTGAAGCACCAAAGCGCGTCAAGGATGTACGAAGACTTGCCGGTTGCGTAGCTGCTCTCAGCAGGTTTATCTCTAGGTCTGCTGAGCGTGCCCTGCCATTTTTCAAAATATTGAAAAAGGCAGGTCCAATGAAATGGACTCCGGAAGCGGAGGCTGCACTGCAGGACTTAAAGAGATACATGTCCTCCACTCCAACACTTGTCGCACCTAAGCCACAAGAGAAGTTGCTGCTATATATAGCGGCAACCAATCAAGTGGTTAGTGCTGCGTTAGTAGCAGAGAGGGAGGCGGATGATGAGCCAGCAACCACGGCAGATGCATCCAGTGACAAGCAAGGGACTTCACCGGCAAGCTCTAGTCCCGACAAATATGGATCTGCGCAGGCACGTGAGAAGATGCAGAAAAGAATGGTGTAGCGCCCAGTTTACTTTGTCAGTTCCCTTTTGCAGGGGGCTAGGTCAAGGTACTCTGGTGTGCAGAAATTGCTTTTTGGCCTTCTCATGGCCTCGAGAAAGCTGCGCCATTACTTCCAAGCACATGAGATCACAGTCGTCACTCGTTTTCCGCTGAAAAGGATACTGCAAAATCCAGAAGCAACTGGCAGGATTGTCAAGTGGGCACTGGAACTGTCAAGCTTTAGCCTCAAGTTTGAGAGCACTTCAACTATCCAAAGCAGAGCATTGGCGGAGTTCATAGCAGAATGGACGCCAACACAAGATGAAGAAATTCCAGAAACGAGCATCCCCGTCAAGGAAGCAAGCAAAGAGTGGCTGATGTACTTTGATGGTGCCTTCTCGCTGCAAGGCACCGGTGCGGGCATGCTACTTGTTGCACCCACCGAAGAGCACCTCAAGTACGTAGTCCAGATGCACTTTCCCAAGGAGCAAGCAACGAACAATACCGTAGAGTATGAAGGTTTGCTTGCCGGTCTCAGGATCGCAGCAGACCTTGGAATCAAGAAGCTCATTGTCAGGGGTGACTCACAGCTTGTCGTCCGCCAAGTGAACAAGAATTATCAGAGTCCGTTGATGGAAGCTTACGTTGATGAAGTGAGAAAGCTAGAAGAGCACTTTTACGACCTACAGATGGAACATGTTCCAAGAGCTCAGAACGACATTGCCGATGGCCTGTCGAAGTGCGCCACACTTAAGTGACCTGTGGAACCAGGGATCTTTGTGCTCAAACTGACTCAACCGTCTGTAACGCCATCAACTGGACAGAGCAAGAGGAGGAAGTTGATTTCTGGTGACTATTTTCTGGCAGAGCTCCCCGAAGCCGCCGCCAAGAAGGTCCTCAAGATCAACACCAAGGGTGCTGAGGAGCAATCTGCTCCGGCAAGCCTTAGGGTTTGTTCCGTTGAAGCAGACGCTCCCGACAAGTTTTGCTCCGGCAAGCTTGCCGGGGAACGTCAAGCTCCGGCTGAGCCGCAGGTTCTCGCCGTAGAAGCGGATGTTCCCGCAGCAGTAGATGTGCCTTTAGTCCTTGTTGTCGAGCCGCAAGCTCCAGCATGGGCACAACAGATTGTCCGTTTCCTTCAGACAGGAGAACTTCCCGAAGAGCAAGAAGAAGCGGAAAGAGTAGCCCGGCAGTCAAGTATGTACCAGTTTATCGACAACACACTGTACAGAAGAAGACTCAACGGCGTGAAATTGAAGTGTATTCACCGGGAAGACGGACAAAAGCTGTTGGCAGAGATACATGGAGGCATATGTGGTCACCACATTGGCACAAGAGCACTTGCCGGCAAAGCGTTTCGGCAAGGTTTCTTTTGGCCGACAGCCCTACAGGATGCAACTGCACAAGTAACCAAGTGTGAAGCGTTCCAGTTCCATTCCAAGCAGATACACCAGCCAGCTCAAGCTCTCCAGACGATCCCTTTATCCTGGCCATTTTTGGTCTGGGGGCTCGACATCCTCGGCCCCTTTCCCCGAGCTGTCGGGGGCTTTGAGTACTTGTACGTTGCAATCGACAAGTTCACAAAGTGGCCGGAAGTGGAAGCAGTGAGGAAGGTGATAGCACAGTCAGTAGTCAAGTTCTTCAGGTCGATTGTTTGCCGCTTCGGGATCCCTAACAGGATCATCACCGACAACGGCACGCAATTCACGAGCCGCACCTTCATGCAGTACGTCCAAGATCTTGGTGCCAAGGTCTGCTTCGCTTCTGTTGCTCATCCGAGAAGTAACGGTCAAGCAGAGAGGGCGAATGCTGAAGTGTTGCATGGGCTCAAGACCAGGACTTTTGACAAGCTGCGCAAGTGCCAAAAGAACTTGATTGAGGAGCTGCCAGTGGTTCTTTGGTCGATTAGGACAACGCCAAATCGAGCCACTGGCTAGACACCTTTCGCTCTAGTCTACGGAGCAGAGGCAGTTCTCCCCACGGAACTCGTATACGGGTCACCTCGAGTGCTCGCTTATGATGAGCTTGAGCAAGAGTAGCTGCGACAAGATGACGCACTGCTCCTTGAGGAGAACCGACTTCAGGCCGCTGTACAAGCTGCTCGATACCAGCAAGCTTTGCGCCGCTACCATAGCCGCAAAGTTAATGCCAGAAGTCTCGAGGAAGGCGACCTTGTTCTTCGGCGTGTTCAGTCCGCCAAGAATTCCAACAAGTTGACGCTGAAGTGGGAAGGCCCTTATCGGGTGAAACGAGTCACTAGACCTGGCACTGTCCGCCTTGAGACCGAAGATGGCATTCCGGTGAGCAACTCCTGGAACATTGAGCATCTTCGTAAGTTTTACCCGTAGGGCGCGGTTGCCGAAACTTGTTCCGGCAACCACCTTTTGTACAAGTCTTGCCGATGTTGCATGTAATCCTTTGTACGAAGACGGGCGCAGACCCCGTGCATAAGTAAAGCTCATGTGCTCCGCACATCTTGTCAATTTCATACTTTCTACTTTGCATGCATTATCTGACACTTTGTGCAGCGCCTACCCCCGGTAAGCAATAACGAGCCATAAGGCTCCATATCTTTATTTTCTCTTCTTTCTCTTTCTCAAGGAAAGGAAGGTTCCCTCACCCACAAGTTTGCCGGGGGGAAAGGAGAAGATAATGGTGTGGACCAAGCGTCGTTCGAGGAAGTTTCGCCTTACCGGGAAGCAAACGACAGAAAAGCTAAGTTGATAAAGTTTGAGCAATCAGTTTCAAAATTTTTTAAGTTATCTTCCTCGAACGACCGTGCTTTGTATGGAAAACCTGTGCGCGGAGGAACCAACTCGTAGCTAGTTGCGCCCTTACCTTGTTTCGAGTCCACTCAACAACTTAAGTGAGCTGCGACTAGTTGTGACAAGGTTTCTTGTCGGTAGCGGCACCGCCAGCAGGCTGCTGACGTCCCGCACTCAGCGCTCGCGGCTAAGGTGCCTGCGCCGACAAGTTCCCAAAAAGCGTAGGGCCAAAACATACAAAAGAAGGAATCAAGTAAAGGAAATAACATAGAAATCTCTACCCAAAATAGAGTCATATTACAAGATAGCTTGTCGCAGCTCTAACAGATTGTTCTCATAACATGACCAGCAGCGACAAGAAAGAGAAAACGGGCGGCCTAATCTACGCGATCGCCCTCAACCCTCTTGATCCCGCTCACCTTGTCCACAATGGGTGCGACAAGGGCCTTGAGCGCTTCCAGATCAGCATCCGGCGGCAAGGTCCTGAGGACGTTGGCGAGTTTGAGGCCTGGGTTGCAGAAGGCCACCTTCACCAGCACCTTTTGAAGAGCTCCCGCGCAGATCTTGCGCGACTCGTCGGCCAGCTGCTTTGGGATCTTCTCCCGGAGTCACTGGAGGGCCGTCGCCATGCCTTTGAAGAACAAGCTGAGCTTGGCGCTGGGTTGGAGGTGCTCATCGGAGGAATACCCGAGATCCTCCATCCCCAGCTGCGCCAGCTCCCTGTCGATGGCTGCGGCAACATCCACGAGACCCTCGGTCCAGTGCTCCACATTCTCCCTAAAAGCGTTCTGGGCGGCAGCAGCATTCGCCAGCAGCGCCTCGTCGGCCTTGATCTTCTCCTTCAAGGCCACCTCCTGCTCCCTGGCGCTGTCCAGCGTCTTGGTCAAAGTAGTCAGCTTCAACTCAAGATCTGCGTTGGAGTCCTTGGCGGCGCTAAGCTCCTTGCTCCTCTCGGCGAGACGACCCTGCAGCTCGCCATGGGTGTAGGCGTCCTTCTCGCGCTCACGCTTGAGCGCAGCAAGCTCCTCGCTGCTCACCTTAAGATCGGCCTCCAGCTGCGCCACCTTTGTCTCCAGCTCCTTCTTGGCGGCCTCGGCAGCTGTGGCAACATCCTCTGCTTCCTTGAGAGCCCCGCCGAATGTTTGCTCGCGCGCGGCAAGCTCCTCCTCGTGGCTGTCAAGGTTAACCTTCCGCTGCGCCAACTCGCCTTCCTGCGCAGACAGCTTCTCGGCGGCAAGCCGCTGTTGCTCTTCAACTTCAGCCTTCTCGAGGAGGAAGGCTTTCCGCTCCTCGGCGAGTTGCTCCCGCTCCTTTGCCAGGGACCGGAGAGCTTCCTGGTTGAGGCCCCGGAGCTCTTCCATGCGCTTTTTGAAGTCCACTCCCGCCTTCGCGACAAGCGCTTCTCGGGATACCAGCTTGGCCTGTCGGGCGCGGTAGAGCGACAACAGCTTCCGCAGCAGCTGCTCCTCCTCAGGCTCGCCGCTGTTGCTTCTCGGCGCGTCGACCACCGTCAGCCCAGCGGAGGTGAGCAACTCTTCATCAAAGATTTCTCCTTTGATCGGCGCCCTGGAGCTCGACGCCCAGGGGAGCTTGATGAAGATGCCATCGCCGGCCTTCAAATAGGCGCCGGGCTGGGGCTCTTCGGAGCCTGACGCTGCAGCAGCGGCGGAGGGATCGGCGGTCGGCGTAGCGCCTGACGCTCCTGCGGCCTCGGGGCTGTCAGTACGATCGCCGGACCCCTCGCCAGCTTCTGCGGCGGCAGCTTTGGCGGCCTCTTCGCCGGCGGGATCATCAGCGCCGGCCTCTTCTTCGGTGGCAGCGGCGTCGTCGGTATTGCCGCGCGCGTTTTCATCACCGGCGACCTCGGTTTCCATCGGCTCCGTGGCAGATGGATCTGACGACCGGAAAAGGGAGAAAAGTCAAGCAAATATTGAAAAAGAAAATCAGAAGAAGAAGAACCCAAGGGAAGTTTTCAAACAAGAGGATTACCTGTACTAGGATCTACAGCCGTGGTCTCCGGCACCAAGGGGTCGCTGGTGCTGTCCCGTGCCGGAGAACTGTCCCTTGCCGGAGACTTCTCCCTTACCGAAAAATTCTCCCTTGCCGGAGAACGCTCCCTTGCCAGGGAATCCTCCCTTGGCGGTGTAGTCGAAGCAGAGGACATGTCGGGAGCGGCTTCCGGGCACTCCTGGTGAGACTGCTCTGCTCCTACGCAAACCAATAGTCAGATGTCAGCAAAGAAAGAGCACCCATGCGCGCCTAACAGCAGGAAGTAAACCATATACTTACGCTGGGGGCTGCGCTGAGGGCTGCTTTGGGGAGTAGTTGCCGGGCCCAGCAAGGTGGTCTCGGACGCACCCCCTGCTGTCGCGGTGGGTTCGTCCTCGATGACAATCACCGGGACCTTGGCTCTCTTCGCCGCTCTCTGGGCCAGAGTCCTGAAAAGGAATGGGTTCGGAGTAAAGCAAATCAGATACAAGACAAAACAGCAAGAATTGTAGAACTACAAGTACAGCAAAGAATCTTACTCTTCCTCTTCCTCGTCGGAGCTGAGCGCGGAGAGGTCGAAGTCCGGCCCACCTTCAGCGTGACAAGGCGGAGGAGTAGGTTCCCTTAGCCGCTTGGCGGGAGCAGAAGTGGTGGTCCGGGAGGGCCCCGCTCCAGTTGCCGCAGCGGTGTGAGGTGCTCCCGCGGCAACAGTGCTTGCCACGGTGGAGCGCATCGCGCGGCGCGGCGGCTGTTGACCCGTCTGCCGCCCCGCTACGTCCACGGCCTTGCGGAGACGCCTTCTTGGTGGAGCTGGGGGCTCCACTTGCGGCGAGCTGTCTGAAGGTGAGAAAGAGGAGGAGTCGATCTTCAACGAATCGCTCGCACCCTCAGCGGGCTCGCTCAACTCAGCTTCAGGCCCGACAAGCTCTCCCTCGCCGGCAAGCTCCTCTCGCTCGGCAAGGCTTGCCGCCTCTGCTGCCTCTGCCTCCTCCATGGTGAATCCAAAATCGCCCGCGGCAGCGGCTGCCGCCGCCTCTTCCAGCCTAGTGGCGATGCGCTGCATCTCCGCATCGGTGGTATCGCGAGTAAGGCTCTTCTGTTCATCGGGGCGGACCGGCACTTCTACCAAGCCATCAAAGAACTCCTGCATGACGTCGTCTGCAGGCTCTTGCCAAGTTGGGACAATTCCATGCGAATCGCACAGCGGCATCATTGCACGGATGCGGTCGAGCGAGGAGTTGTTGCACAGCGGAACGACACCCCTCGGCAACATGAACACTTCGGGATGTTGAGGATCGCGCTTGAACAGTTCCAGGAGCATCGCGTCCAGTTCCAGGACAGTGAAGTTGAAGTTGAGGCCCGGGCGCAGCCTCATGATATCCGCGCTCCTGTCGGTGTACTAGAGTAGGGGTACCCTAGTATCCCGAACTTGTGCACGGGCAGTTGCAGCACCCCGTGGCAAGGCTTTCCGGGGGACCGCCAAGGTCCTCCGTGGTTCCTTTGGAGCCATTCAAGAACAAAGTATTCAAGCCAAGGAGACAAGGCCCCGGCAAGAGGAGCTTGCCGGGAAGGCCAACCAAGGCATCTCAAGGAACTTGCCGCGACGCGCCACGCGTCCCGGCGAGGCCCGGTGAGCGACAAGCTTCTGGACGCGACAAGACAACGACCACGGCAAGGCACTTGCCGCGACAAGCGACCACTCTGTACCCGCGCTCCAGCACATCCACCAACGTGTCGCCCTGGGACCTTTCCAGGCGCGCGTGGCAATAGGCTGTGCGGCCAGCGGTGCGCGGTGGCAAGCGATGCTGACAAGATTGCCATCATGGCAAGCGGTGGCGTCCCTGACGGTCCCTTTTTGCACTATTTGGGCGATGTAGACGGGCATTTAATGCCTTTGTCCCCTGCCGTAAGGGTTAGGGATGATACACTGTACAGGTAGTTGTACCAACCGCAATTCCTTTTCCATTTTTACCTCTATCTACGTTGCCACCTGTCGGAGAGCCCTTTAGCATATAAAAGGAGTCCCATGCGCAACATAGAGGGGGGTTCGGAGGCAGAAAAACACTCATGCTCGGTCTCGTTAGCAGCTAGTGTGTACTGTAGCTCTCAGCGCTCTCGAGCTAGAACTCAATACATCCAGACATGTAGCAGTAGGAGTGTTATCTCTCCGGAGAGCTCTGAAGCTGGGTAAACTGCTCGTGTGCTTCGCCTCGATCCGCTCTTCGTGCGATCTCTGCCCCCCGCCGAACCGAAAGGGGCTCGGTCCGCCGGTCCCATAGGTGTTCGTGGATCAGTTTCCCCGACACATACCCCTCTCCAGATTTGCGAATAAGGCCTTCCCTCATTCATCCTTTTCTCCCACAAGATAAACTACTCATACAAATGCATCTTGATGAGTGCAACGCATGCCTGGGCATCTTGCTAGTTCTAAAAACCTTTCCATCATTTGCCACACTGCTGGTTGCAGATGAAAAACCTACCCAAGCACAGCGCGATACAGGAGCGACGCACAATTACAAGCTGATATTCTGTTGGACAATGGAGGCTATAACCAATTACTTTTACGGGAACAATAGCACCCAGGAAAATTGAAGGGTAGGTATGAACAAAATTGGAACTGCACATGTACTGCTAAGTGATTCCATACACACATTACCAATCGAGGAGGAGAACGATGGTCGCGGCGGCCTCTGTCAGTCATGGTCGGCAACGGGAGTCAGTTCATTGTCCACGACGGTGGTACTTCTGCGCTTGGCATCGGCTTCCGAGAAGCAGATCCGAGACCGTGGAAGACAATGCCGGGGAAGAGGCTCCGTCTACTACGACGACAGTGGATCGGCTCGAGTGTGGCGTACGAGGTCGTCGATGAGGCAGATGCATTGCGGTGGACGAGTGCGCCGATGTAAAGGGGAGGAGCACGAAGGCTACGGTGCCATGGAGAAGTCTATTTAGCGGTGGGGATAGAAAATGGGGAGTATTCAGGTGTACTACTCTGGGTGCCGGGGTGGGGCTGGCTGGGTAGGGTTAACCTGAAGTTACGAAAACAGCCCCCTACCAAGCGTCGTACGTAGGCATATTTTGAAGGCTATGATGGTAACTTCCCACTACTCGAATTAGGGTCGCGGGAGATTTTCCCGCCGACCTCAAAATTTTGTGAAACTGGACTCCCCGTGTGGCGTGTTGAGTGATTCGGCAAGCAACTAGCGAGTAGTAGTAGTAAACTCTGCATATTAGGTTTGAACAAAGTCAAACTTCCTAAAGTTTGACCAAGTTTATATAAAAATATAAACATTTACCATAACAAATATGTATGATGTGGAAGTACATTCAATAATGAATCTAATGGTATTTATTTGTTATTGTATATGTTAATATTTTTTGTTATAAGGTTTCTGAGAGTTTACAAAACTTGACTTTGACCAATGCTAATACGCGGACTTAAATAAAAACGGAGGGAGTACACATTTGTTTTCTTAGTTTGTAGTGAACTAATCATTTGTTGAAATTGTGAAATAAATATATTAGGCTATTGACTTCGAATGTAATGATCTATACAATTCAATAGTTACAATCATTGTCGAATCCTAGATGTATACAAGGTCTATAGTACTTCACAACATGCTAAAACTCACATAATCCCAGTCAAATGAGAATCTACATGCATTTCATAGTTATTACTTGGTAGGACGCAACAAAAACAACCAAAACTCTACATCAGCCATTATAGAAGCAACATTTTGACATATCCCATTGTGTGAATGAAACGTGCAGAGAGAGCTTTTGAAGATGGAGCAGATAGGGCGGGAAAGATTGTATGTATGTGGACGAGAGAGTAGGAGGCAAACCTAACGAGACACACACAGAGAGAGAGAGAGAGAGAAAGAGAGAGGAAGAAGTTAGCTCTGTGATAAAGATGGAGACATGTAATATACGTGATAATGTATACGTGCAAGGAGAAGAGACAACATGTTTGATGAGAGAGTTGGAAAAACATGGACGAGAGGGGAAGGATCTCATGGGTTGAGGGATTGACAATTTTGTGCGGGGGAGAGAGGGATTGGTAATTTTGTGCAAGAGAGAGAGAGGGTGGGTGGGAGGAGTCAGTCAGCCGTCGTCACATCACCCTGCTTCCAAATGACCCCGCATTCTCTAGCGCGGTGTGGTCGCCGTCTTCGATCTGCTTGATGCCCTCTTTGAAGATTGAGGTGTTGTGCATGTTGGGGTGCAAAGAAGCACAAGCGAGAGTGGTCGCCGTATAACCTTGGATGGGGATGAATTGTGTGCTTGGGGGAGTGTGTGTGTGTTGTGCTGCGCGCGCGCGTGTGTGTGTCAGATATTGAGCGAAAACAAACCTAAGGAGAGAAATGGGTATTCACGAAGAGATTGCGCGGGCCTTGAGGTGGGCAGGGGCCGAGTGAGGGTGTCAAAATGTGCGTGTTGATGCATATGTTGCATGCGATCGTGCGAGGGACGGATGAATCGAGAGAGATGGTTGTTGTGTTACGGATGTTCCTCTCTCTCTCTCTCACACACACACACACGCGCGCGCACAAGTAAACGAGAAGACCGTTCTCTCATGTATACACAATGTATCGGCATCTGTCTATGTCTCACTATTGCATGATCGTTTGCACATTCACACCTCTCTATGTCTGTATCACACGCACACCGTCTCCACATTGCCCTTCCGCCACAACACACATATGGACACATACACACGTTCTCTCTCAGTCACACACACAAAATAAGTATTAAAAAACTAGGGCGCACCTAAAACGTCCAAATCCAAATAAACACAAACTGGAGCTAAATTCAAATATATGGAAATATTGCAGCGTCAAGAACTTTCCCAGGAAAAAAAAGTTGAGTAATATTCGAGGATTGTTTTCACACACACAAAAAGGTTCGGTGGATGTCCTTCGAGCGCGGCACGGTGACGCACCGTTCAATCGACCGCGCGGCCGCGGTTCACGCGCTTGCACAGGATTCCGTATCGTGGCTGTGGTACTAACTTCAAATAACTAAATAATAAAAGCACTGCCTAAGTCTAATGTTTACGTGTACTAGTACGGTTTTCTTTTAAGTTTGACCAACCTCATATAAAACTAAAGTAAGCTCCCATACGCGCACTCATCAATATGCCGCTGCCGTCGTTGCGCATGCCGGCGCCCGCCTGCTCCGGCCAACAATTTCTCGCCCATCACCGCCGTGTCGCCGCCATCCCTATGCCATGAAGCCGAAGACTCGCCCGCTCACATCGTCTGCAGTCCCTCCTCGCCATGCCGCCGCGCTGCCAAGCACGCGAGCAGCTAGTGGAGCCGCGTCTATGCACGCAGCTTACGAAGAGGAGGACGAGCGCGTGCTCCAGCACGCCGGCGAGGAGGAACTAGCGTGTCATTCTCGTCTCTACCCGCGCAGAGGAGGCGCGCATGGTGGCTGTCGCGGCGGAAGCCGGTCGCGCGCGCGTCGAGCCCGCAAACCCGGTGCGGACGCAGATTCTACCTTCGAGATCTTGAATGCCACGTGGATCCTGCAATCTGAAGGAGCAATTTGGGTCAGTCGACTCATGTGAGCCATTTGATGCAACATGGATGTCTAGAAGGGCTTCTTCCACCTCTTCTGCCGTCTTCTTCCTTCGCTCCGTCGAACTTCTTTCACAAATCGACTGACCCAAATTATACTACTAGTACGAACGTATTAAGTACAGTGGGAACACGAAGGTACGAGCAGTAGTACCAACTGCAAGAAGAACAATAGTAAGACATAGTACTAGTACTACTCTACGTACTGAATAGTTCAAATAACGAGAAAGAACATAAACATAGTTCTGCTGGGGCCTCAGCACAACACACCCTTGAAAATAAACTAAGCAACTAGTCAGCTTGACACTGCAGTAGAACCAGCATGAGCGACGGCACTGCCACCTACTCGGAGTCCGAGTCCACGTCCTCGACTTCGTCCTCGTCCCTCTTCCTCTTCCTCTTCGCCGACGCTTCTTTGCTTGAACCGGACACTGGGCTCTGCTTCTTCATCCAACCCATGTAGATATTTAAACAAAGGTAGGCATCCATTGCTGCGTACAGGATGTGATCTTCATCTAATGTCTTCGACTCCCATGCATGATGAAATTCGTGATGAGGTTTCTTCAGTTTAGCGTATGAAGGATCAATCATGGCTGCTGCCAGGGTCAATATTGAAGGTTGAGAGGAGGACACCAGGCTTGCCTTCTGGAGATCGAAGGGCTGGCCTACAACGAGACCTATCCGACGCACGACTTCTTTGTTGTTCTTAAAGCCTACAGTAACGAATTTCACTCTTTTGTCCTTGAGGAAGTTCTTAAAATCCTGGTACTCAACGTCGACATGGCATATGTGGTAGACGAAGCAAACGTTATGTACGCAAACCTGGATCATGGCGGGCTTCTTCCTCTCTTCGTCCTTTAGATCCTTCTCTCGTCCCAGGACTGTGGTGTACTCAACATCTAGCCCAGCGACCCACTCATCCGTTGAACTGTTGAACATGCGTAGGAAGCGAGCAAGCCATGCTTTCACCGTCGCGGATCCACGTGTGTAGATGACGATGAACTGATCGCCGGTGATGGCTCTAACCTGGTACTCAGCGGCGACCATGGAGATTTGGGAGGCCATGGATTTTGGAGGAGGGTTAGGAGAAGTTGAAATATTGTACCACGCAAAAACTGGGAGCGAACTAATGTGAAAGGACGGGACTACTGGGAGCGAACTGTTGTGAGGTAGAAGACGGGGACGAGTAGGGCGTGCGAACAGCGTGGGGTTGCTGGCTTGCCCGGTGGATAAACGGCCGCAAGCCCCCAAAGAGTTCTCGAGAACTATGTGGGACCCACTAGATGTCATGTCTACTAGACCCATATCGTAGGCCTGACGGTATAGCTTCTGCCTGTTCGCACGCCATGCCGGCGCATGGATGTAACTTTACTTAATTCAGTCAACCATCGCGCCTCCCAGGACCTTCGCCTCCCTCGCGCGGTCGCGCCCTTTGAGACTTCGACTAGCTAAAAATGAGCAATTTTTTTTGCCTACTCCGCATGCATGATACTCCCTCTGGTCCTTTTTACTCCCGTCAACCGTTTGCAAAGTGTTTGACCCAATATATACTTTTTTTAAACACCACCTTATATTAATTAACCAGCCACACCAGTACACTCATTTGATACAATATTCACCACACAGGGCGGTACGTTATTTACAAGAATACCATCTAATCTATTGTCAAAGCTATACTTAGCGATTAAGTGTGCCACCTTATTGGCCGAACAACTAATCTTTGACAATTGAAGATTGTTGATCAACTTCGAGATTCTCAACGCTTTCATCTTCAGGTCACGCATAGCAGACTTGTCATAGTCCCCCGATGCAAGAGACGCTACCTCAAAAGCGCAATCAGTCTCTAAAATTACAGGATTATGAAGAGAAATACCTATGTAGAGACCGACAATGCAAGCCCTAAGCTCCGCTTCCTCCACGCTTTGACAGGCATCAATGAAATCCCACGACCAAATTTATACTAAAAATATCAATATCTACAATACTGATTATAATGAGTATAAGAACTATGTTTTATAATGAGTGTAAAAAAATTGATTTGACATTGTGAATGTTGATACTCCCTCCGTCTAGGTGAGTAAGTCATCTTAGGCTGTGCACCGTGACCAAGGAGGAGGGGAAAATGAGAGACGTTAATGTTTATTTGCTGATTAAATAGTATTGCATGCAATGAACTAACCACTGCATGTCATGTTTGATAGTCTCAGGTCATTAAAAGCATGCACACCCTCATCTCTTATTGGTTAACATGTCAAGAAACAAGAAACGAGGTAGAAGTTAATGCACCGCGCCTACGTGTTTTGGGATTTTTTGTTTTTGTAAGATGACTTACACACCTAGCTATTAGAGTACCACTACCTCCCTTCTAGTTTAAAGGGCTCGACTCAAAAATTTCACCTACTCTTAGCAAGATAGTAGAGGCGGTGGAATAGTTTTTGAAGTCTGCAAAAGTACTCAACTAATGTTGTCATTCTTCACAAAAAAGTGTGTTTACCAATGCATGCATGAACACTAGTTAGTCTAACCCCCCTCTCTTCTTTAATTCTTTGCCACATCAGCATGTTTGCTATTCCCGTGTTCATGATACCAGCTAAGATACCACCATGATGGACAGCCTTAATCATCGCATGCAATAATTTAGTGCACCTTGAAATATGAACATGTGTGGGGCGTGTATGTTTTTAATGACTTGAGACTATACCTAGCCCGGCATGCAAGATGACTTATTATGCACCGTTCCCCATACCTGCAGGAAGCCCGTTCATCTCCAAATCTTTTCCTCTCCATGTGTGGAAACAATATGCCTGCCAAACTCTCCTTCTCCCTCCGGCGGTCCCACCACTCCACCCTGTGTGAAAAAATCTGCATGCATGACTCTCCTCCCCCCACACTCGTCCAATCCGTTGTGACCAGCAATATTTCCACCCCTTCGCTCCCCCGTAATTTACTCCAACAAATATGCCCATGTAGATTTTACTTAACTTCAGGTGCATTGGGTCACTAACATACGGGCCCAGCAGTGTACTGGCCCACATGTCAGTGACGCAATTGGACCTGCAGTTAAGTCAGTGCAGCTCAGTCCATATCTTACGTAGGTGTGCCATTGCTCGCTATAAATACTGCGCCTCCCACGACATCGCTATCTCCTCCTCCTCATGTTCACGCTTATCGCTATCTCCTCCCCCTCCCTCTCACGTCGACCACCATGACATCTCCCCTCACAAGCCCTAGGAGCCCCTCGCTACACCGCGCGGACGGTCACGCGTCGCCTTTCCGTTCCTCGCCGCCACTAGTCAAGGAGGACGCGTCGGTGTTCCGCTCCTCGCCACAACGCGACGCGTCGCCATTACATTCCTCGCCGCCACTAGTCGAGGAGGACGCATTGGCGTTCCGCTCCTCGCCGTGACGCGACGCGTCACCGTTCCGTTCCTCGCCGCCACTAGTCGAGGAGGACGCGTCGGTGTTCCGCTCCTCACCGCGACGCGTCGAGGTGGATGCGTCGGTGTTCTCAATCTCGCCAGCACGCGCGTCGGAGGACGCGTCGGCTCCCCACTACGAGGAGAACGCCACATCGCCCACCGAGCCCCCAACCTTGAGGAGCTTTGGAAAGAAATGGATGTCGCCTTGTGGGAGGCTTTGCCTCCTGCAGAGCGCGCCAAAATAGAGGCGGATAAGAAGGCCGAGGAAGAGAAGCGCACCATGCGACAAGCTTTCTGGGAGATCTATGTTGCGTCCGAGAGAGTCAAGTAATTGGTGCTTTGGCAGAAGGCTCGTGCGAGGGCCGTGAGAGTGGCGGAGGACGCCCGTGCCGACGCTCTTAGTGCAGTCGGGCCCAAGCGCCTAATCTACGCTTGGCGGTACGTGGACCGGGTGCATGCTTCCAGCTAGGAGGAGTACCTGTTGGCGCCGGATCACCACACCGGTGAGATCGCGCTCACCCGCCGGCAAGCCGCCAATCATCACCTCGCGATTTGCAAGACTGAGGAAGAGGCATTGTGTTGGCGTGCTGGGAAACGGACGCGCACCAAGGCACTCGTGGCGTGCCGCAAGCGCTCCTGCGAGCGCTATGGCTTTTAGGAGGAGTATAAGTTTTGTTTAGTAAGGCGATCTCATTAGTTTTGGGACGCAAATGATAAATCCCGAACGTTCAGGAATTTTTAGCGTCCTTAATTAAGTATGTAAAAGGGAAAGTTTGGAAACGTTGTGTATTATTACGCATTTTGCAAGTATGTGCATATAGCACAAACTTTACTATATACTATCGGACTACACGTCTCTGTTGATATATGCTTGCAGACTGTGCTACTCCCTCCGTCCAGGTCAATAAGTCATAATTGGTTGTGCACGGTGACCAAGAAGGAGGGAAGACTTGTACACCTAGACGGAGGGAGTACTACTATTACTTATGTATGTGCAAATACACATTTGAACATTATGATGCGGTTTTTCTAAAGTAGAAAAACAGCACTAGTCAAGCTTGTGAAACGATTCAATGCAAAACAAATGCAAAAAAATTTGTTTGATTGTTTACTTTTAGCTTCCTTCTCTGTGGTTATTTCTCTGTGCACCATGACCAAGGAGGAGGAGAAAACGAGAAACGTTAATGTTTATTTGCTAATTAATAGTATTGCATGAAATGAACTAACCACCGCATGTCGTGTTTGATATCTCAAGTCACTAAAAGCATGCACAGTCTTTATCTCTTATTGGTTGATATGTCAAGAAACAAGAAATGAGGTAGAAGTTAATGCACCGTGCCTAAGTGTTTTGGGATTATTTGGTTTTCGTAAGATGACTTACACACCTAGATGCACCGCGCCTAAGTGTTTTGAGTAACATTTTATCAGTTAAATCTTTGGTCAAAATTTAGCACAAATTACAATGGTGAGGAATAAACCAGGACGGAGTAGTAGTTTAGAAGCCCAAATAAATGAGTGAGGCGCCTTATTGTTACTCTCCACTGTGACTAGTCTTGTGGGAAAAGTTGGGGAAGCCGCCAAAAGAACTGGCCCTAGGAGTAGTAGCTAGGGATCGAGTGTGGGAGATGAACCGGAGAAAGTAAATGCAAAGAGATGAAATGCCAGAAAGACAGAGGGATGTGATGGTTGCTTGTCCGTTTATTTTACCAGGCCATTTATTACTGGGAGTGGTTGGGTTTTGTGATATGACGGCTTTACTGCCGCACCACGAGCGGGGTGAGAGGTGAGACTCCCGTGCAGCGCCGCCCTCTACACTTGTACTACATCGGTCGTGGTTTATTAGTCCCCCATTGAATTTGACTGAAGATTTAACTGACAAAATGTTAGTGCATGTCAACAAAAACTATATCGTTGGATTCGTATTTGAACATAGTTTTGAATGATATAATTTTAGGTGACATGCATCAGTATTTATCGTACTATATATAATGTTAGTTCAATTTTTGGTCGTGCCGAAGAGTGAAATACATTGATCGGGGAGTTGTTTATTTTGACAAAGGATGTGGGGGTCATCTCATGTGTAACGGGTATCGATAGGTTTCTTCGGATATTATCTCATCTCTAGAGCTCACAAACATCCGGGTGAAATAGATAAAAAGGTATCTTTTGCAAACAAAAGCGTTCAACTATTCAACCTGCATCCAAAACTTGTGAAGAAATAACACTTATTGTGCTTTGCAAGAAATGATCTTTAAGAATTAGTTTTTGAGTATCGATTGTTATACATGTTGGCTACAGATGACATGGCACTTTCTTATAGTCAACAGTTGGCTATACTATTAAGTAATATTAACCATGCCCTTATACACCTAGACGGAGGGATTAAATCAGGATGACTTGCAAGGGGGCAGAGGAGATGTAAGCAATGGTTCATCGTAAGTCTTTCACCAGTACTGTAGTAAAAATTCATACATGGAAGATTCTATACTAAACCATAAACGGATACACTTTTATTCATGCGCGATACTCCAATAGAGCAAGATCCTGCATGGAAGTCTCCACGTGCTTAGACAGTGGATTACATTGAGCGAAGACTAATGATCAACATTTAACTTGATAATGCGTATTTTTTTAGACGAACAGGGAGGCTCCTCCCCCATTCCATTATCAAATGAAACCCAAAGTGTCTTACATCAGCTGACTGAGAGGAGTAGTTCAAAGGAAGGACTGCGGCGAAAGCCACTCAAGTTTAATGACAAGCTTACAGAATCAAAAGCGGCAAAGACACGGGCCATAAGCGCCCATACACACACTACATGTTTTCTAAGTGCACTTGATAATGCGTATGTCCTGGTGAACCTCCTTGGAGTCCCCGTGCACCGAGTCGGCGGGTAAAGGATAGAACAGATGCCATGGGTTTTCCAAGTCCACATTGGCGGGATAGTCCCAGCTCCTCAGATTCCAAGTTTGTCCGATGAGGCCGGTTTCGCCACCCACGTGACCTGGAGGGGTAGTAACATTGACCTTGCACCCGTACATCTGCCTCGTGTCAGTGTCAACGTCAGCGGCGACGCCCCTGACGCACACTACAAAGACGGGGCGGCGGCCTGCGCGGGCCTCGCCGGTGCCCACGATCAAGAGGAAGACGTTGCCGTCCTCCTCCGAGACTAGCAGGCGGCGATGATCCTCCAGCGACTCCGGCATGGTGAACCGGTAGCACGTGTCGTACTTGATGTTCTCTGCCAAGGGCTAGCAATGACCGCTGCACGCATCCGTGAGGTGATGCACCATGTCCGCCGGCGAGCCACAAAACGGCATCGGGCACTCATAGCAGTGGACGAAGGGCTCCTTGGAGGCATAGACCAGGCCGTCCATGAAACGGGAGTGGCTGTAGGGGACATTGCACCAGTTTAATATGTGAGCAAGTTACTACGATATTTAATCCGAATAAGAACAAAATAAATCATGACTGCTATAAGAGAGATGAAACTAATCATGTGGACTAGCATAGTAGTAGGGTACAGAGTAGAAACATGAATTCTACCACGATTTTGAACAGGAAGGACAGAAACACATACGGTGCAACGGGAGCAGCACCGTTGGCGTTGAGGTTGTCGTGGGGTTTTAGGTGAATACACCAGGCTTCCAAGCCGTGGTTTGATGGCCTATTACAAGGGTCCTTTCAAACTCTTTGTTTCTTTGCACAAAGAGCCCCTAAGTAACTTTGTGAGATGTGCTCAATGGGTGCCTATGTTTGAGCTGTGCTTAGCAACAGAACTCTCTTTGGCCCCTTGGGTGTGTAGCTCCCAAGCTTTGTTGTGGCATGATAGCCGGTTAAATTGACAAATAGGACATCGCTTTATAAGTAGAAGCCCCCTTGTAACCAATAAATATTGGAAGAATAGCAGAGGCCCTGCTTGTAGCAAGGATGCCGGTTTATTATATTGATCATAATATATACATTGTCAAAATATGTACATAATGGGAGCCTATGGCTCAGGTGTAGTAAGGCCTAAGATGAGCGATATTCCACGGCCGATGGGTCTCCTCCTCCGATTTGCGTGAGTGTTTGTGCTCTCGATCGTCGATGAGGTAGTATGATCCGTTGTGCAGATTCTTGCTGACCACAAAGGGCCCTTCCCAAGGTGGGGATAACTTGTGCATATCGGTCTGATCCTGGATGAGCTGGAGCACTAAGTCGCCTTCTTGAAAGGTTCTTGTTTTAACTCGGCGGCTGTGATAACTCCACAGGTCTTGCTGATAAACAGCCGAACAAGCCAACACCATGTCCCATTTTTCATCTAACAGGTCCAGTGCTTCTTGACATGCTTGCTCATTGTCCGCTTCAACATAATTGGCAACCCGGGGCGAGTCATGACGAATATCACTTGGGAGTACAACCTCTGCCCCGTAAACCATGAAGAAAGGTGTATAACCCATAGATCAATTTGGGGTGGTGTTTATGCTCCACAACACAGATGGTAATTCTTCCACCCAATAACCCGGCGTTCGCTTCAAAGGAACCATAAGTCGGGGCTTGATACCCTTCAAGATTTCCTGATTAGCTCTCTCAGCTTGCCCATTAGACTGGGGGTGAGACACGGACGACACATCAAGCCGGATGTGCTCTCGTTGACAAAAGTCCTCCATCTCGCCTTTGGAGAGGTTCGTGCCATTATGTGTGATGATGTTGTGTCGAAAACCAAAGCGGAAGATCACCTTCTTGATGAATTGAACCGACGTGGCTGCGTCACACTTGCTTATTGGCTCCGCTTCAACCCATTTAGTAAACTTGTCAACCGCCACCAACAGGTGGGTCTTCTTATCTTTGGATTGCTTAAAAGGCCCTACCATATCAAGCCCCCAAGTAGCAAACGGCCAAGTGATTGGAATCATCCTTAGCTCCCGAGCCGGAACATGAGCTCGTCGTGGAAACTTCTGACAACCGTCGCACCGCCTCACCAAGTCCTCAGCATCAGCATGAGCCGTCAGCCAATAGAAGCCATGACGAAAAGCTTTCGCAACCAAGGATTTTGAACCGGCGTGGTGACCACAGTATCCTTCGTGGATCTCACGTACAATCCCAAGGCCTTCTTCAGGAGAAACACAGCGCTGGAAGACACCTGAGATACTGCAGTGGTGTAACTCGCCGTTGTGAATAACCATGGATTTGGATCGCCGGATTATCTGCCTGGCCAAAACTGCATCTTCTGGCAACTCGCCCCGGTTCATATACGCCAAATATGGAACCGTCCAATCCGGAATAATATGTAAAGCGGCCACCAATTGTGCCTCTGGATCAGGAATAGCCAGGTCCTCCTCTATAGGCAACTTAAATGACGGGTTATGCAAGACATCCAGAAAGGTATTGGGTGGCACTGGTTTACGTTGAGATCCCAGCCGGCTTAAAGCATCTGCTGCTTCATTTTTGCGCCGATCAATGTGCTCAACCTGATAACCCATGAAATGACCAGCAACAATATCCACCTCTCGTCGGTAAGCCGCCATGAGTGGATCCTTGGAATCCCAAGTACCTGAAACTTGCTGAGCCACCAGATCGGAGTCCCCAAAGCATTGTACCCGGCTTAAGTTCATTTCCTTAGCCACTCGAAGACCATGGAGTAAGGCCTCATACTCAGCTGCATTGTTAGTACAAGGAAACATTAAGCGGAGAACATAACAAATTTTATCACCTCGAGGGGAAGTAAGGACAACTCCAGCCCCCGAGCCCTCCAATTGCTTGGACCAATCGAAATGAATAGTCCAGTATGTGCTATCCGCTTTGTCTTGCGGTGCTTGCAACTCTGTCTAGTCATTGATGAAATCCACAAGAGCCTGGGACTTGATAGCTGTTCGAGGGATATATTTCAAACCGTGTGGTCCAAGCTCAATAGCCCACTTAGCAACCCGACCAGTTGCCTCCCTGTTCTGGATTATATCCCCCAAAGGAGCGGAACTGACCACTCTGATGGGATGGCCCTGAAAGTACCATTTAAGCTTCCGACTTGCCATGAAAACTCCATACACCAGCTTCTGCCAATGCGGATATCTTTGCTTTGACTCAATGAGCACTTCGCTGATATAATAAACCGGCCTTTGAACCGGATATTCCTTCCTAGCCTCCTTGCGCTCCACCACAATAGCTACGCTGACAGCTCGGGCATTGGCAGCCACGTATAACAACAGCGGCTCCTTATCGACCGGAGCAGCAAGAACTGGCGGTTCCGCCAACTGCTTCTTTAAGTCCTCAAACGCCGCATTAGCAGCATCACTCCAGACAAAATTGTCTATCTTCTTCAACATCTGATACAGAGGGATCGCCTTCTCTCCCAACCTGTTGATAAAACGGCTCAGAGCCGCAATACGACTCGCCAGACGTTGAACATCATTGATACACGCCGGTTTAGCCAGAGACATAATAGCCTTGATCTTTTCCGGATTAGCCTCAATGCTCCTGTTAGATACCAGAAAACCTAAGAGCTTGCCTGCCGGAACACCGAAAACGCACTTGTCCGGATTGAGCATCATCTTATAAACCCAAAGATTGTCAAAGGTCTCCTTGAGGTCATCTATCAATGTCTCCTTCTTCTTGGATTTTACCACAATATCGTCCACATAAGCATGAACATTGCGCCCAATCTGAGTATGAAGACAATTCTGCACACATCGTTGATAAGTCGCCTGGGCACTCTTGAGCCCAAAGGGCATAGATACATAGCAGAAGGCTCCAAAGGGAGTGATGAAGGCTGTCTTCTCCTAGTCCTTAACTGCCATCTTGATCTGATGATAACTAGAACAAGCATCCAAGAAACTCAAACGCTCACAACCCGCTGTAGCATCAATGATCTGATCAATACGAGGGAGAGCAAAAGGATCAGCCGGACAAGCCTTGTTCAAGTCCGTGTAATCCACACCATTCGCCAAGTGCCATTCTTCTTAAGCACTAGTACCGGATTAGCCAGCCACTCCGGATGAAAAACCTCAATTATAAACCCAGCTGCCAAGAGCCGGGCTACCTCCTCACCAATAGCCTTGCCCCTTTCTTCATTGAAGAGGCAGAGAAACTGCTTGACCGGTTTAAACTTAGGATCAATATTGAGATTGTGCTCAGCGAGTTCCCTCGGTACACCAGGCATGTCAGAAGGTTTCCATGCAAAGATGTCTCGATTCTCACAGATGAACTCCATGAGCGCGCTTTCCTATTTCGGATCCAGAGTAGTGCTGATACTAAACTGTTTGGATGAATCGCCAGGAACAAAATTTACCAACTTAGTCTCATCATCCAGTTTAAACTTCAGGGTCAGGTCATGCTCCGTGGTGGGCTTTTTCAGAGGCGTCATATCTGCCAGATCAATATTGTCCTTGTAGAACTTCAACTCTTCTACTGTGCAAACCGACTCAGCATAGGCCGCATCACCCTCTTCACAGTCCAAAGCAATCTTACGACTCCTGTGCACCGTGATGGTCCCCTTATGACTCGGCATTTTGAGCTGTAAGTAAATATAACAAGGCCTTGCCATGAACTTTGCGTAAGCCGGCCATCCAAATAGGGCGTGATGTGGGCTCTGGATTTTCACCACTTCAAAGGTCAAAGTTTCTGACCTGGAATCATCCTCATCACTAAACACAACCTCCAAAGCTATCTTGCCAACCGGATATGCTGATTTACCTAGTACTACACTGTGAAAAACAATGTTGGACGGTTTAAGATTCTTATCCGTCAATCCCATGCCATGGAAGGTTTCATAATACAGGATGTTGATGCTGCTCCCTCCATCCATGAGTACCTTGGTGAACTTATAACCACCCACCTGAGGTGCCACCACTAAAGCCAGATGACCCAGATTATCAACCCTGGGTGGATGATCTTCTCTGCTCCACACAATGGGCTACTCTGACCAACTTAAGTAACGGGTACTGCCGGTTCAACCGTGTTAACTGCCCTCTTGTGAAGCTTCTGATCTCGCTTGCACAAGCTAGTGGTAAAAACGTGATACTGCCCACCGTTCAACTGCTTCGGGTGACTCGAAAAACCTGATTGCTATTGATTCCCCTGATTATTCTGTTGGTTGTGACCACCTTGGTTGTTCTTGTTACCCTGATTATTCTGAAATCCTGAGTTTGAACCGCCTCCGCCGTAACCCGGCCCGTGAGATCCTGGACTTGAACCGCCAGAGGGACCCTGATCATACCTGAAGAGATCAGAGTTTTTGAACTCCTTCATAATGAAGTAATCCTTCCAGAGGTGCGGGGCCGGAACCTCCTTTGTCCCGTGTGTTGGGCAGGGCTGGTTTAACAGGCGCTCCAGATTCATGCCTCCACCGCGCTGGGGCGGTTTACCCTTACGACGCTGCGCATTGCCCTACACATTAGTGTTAGCCACAAAATCCGAATTGTCTTATGTTTACCATTGTTCCCATGGCCCGCCTGGTTATGTTGCTGTCCCTTTGCACCGTCGTTCTTCTTTCCCTTCTCCGGCCTCCCTTCGTCAGAATCGGGATCCTTGGTATTATCAGAATCGGCATACTTAACCAAGGCTGCCATAAGTGTTCCCATGTCATTGCAGTGGCATTTGAGCCGTCCCAATTTCATCTTCAGCGACTTAAACCGGAAATTTCCCTCCAATGTTAGGATTGCCGAATCAGCCCTGATACGGTCCAATGAATGTAGAATTTTCGAAACCCGGCGCACCCAATGAGTTGTTGATTTGTTTTCCCCTTGGACACAAGCAGCCAGATCCACAATTGACATGGGTTGCTTGCATGTATCTTTGGAGTTTGCTATAAACCGGGCCTTCAACTCATCCCATGAACCGATGGAGTTAGCGGGCAGGATCTTTAACCAAGTGCAAGCTGTTCCTTCCAACATCATGGTGAAGTACTTTGCACACGCTGCTTTATCTACATCCAGCATCTCCATAGCCATCTCGTAGCTCTCAACCCATGACTCAGGGGATAAATCGGCGGTGTAGTTAGGCACCTTACGCGGGCCCTTGAAATCCTTGGGTAACTGCACATTGCTTAGAGCCAGGGTGAGAAACGGCACTCCCCAGGAGCTGAAAGCAAGTCCTCGTTCCACTGATGCCGCTGGCTGAACCGGGGTGGGCTAACAATGATCCGCGTACTGTGCCGCTAACTCTGCCTCCCTTCGTGCTCTTCCATTATCCACCACGTCCTCAGCATTTGCACCACCACGCGCCGGATTAGGCCCTCGAGGGGCGTCACGGTTCCGCGCACTGCTTTACACAGCCGGTTCATCAATGTTCCTGCTGTAGCTCTTGCTCGGGCGAGGGGTTGAGTGAATCCTATCTTGGCTGTATGAATAAGCCTGCTGCTGCACCATGGCAGTCTGAAGAAGATCCCTGGCCCGCTGCATCTCAACCGACGCTGGAGACTCACCCTCCATTGGGATAGCTGCCAAACCAGATGCCGCAGCAATCATGTTGTCCAAAGGGGTGGAGAAGTGACCCGGCGGGGGTGTCATGTACTGCAGCGGGTTATCTGTTCGTTGAGGCGGGCCCATCACCCATGGTTGATTCGGCGCTCTAGTCCTAGGCGCTATAGTCCGGTTTACCACTGCCGGATTGCTGGTCCCTGCTCCTGGCATATTGAAGAGATTCATCGCATTGTAATCCGGCGGCACACGAGACTGATGCCTCCTCCTCAATACGTCATTTGAAGCATTCTGATCCAGCAAGAGTCGGTAATTCTCGGCCTGAATCCTTTGTGACTGGGCATCTAAAGCAGCTCGTTCCTCAGCCATCCTGGTTTCCTCGGCTGCCAAATCCTCCTTGGCCTGAGTTATCTGATCCCGCAGCTTTGTGACCTCCGCATTATGGTGATATTGAGTCCCTGGGGTAACTGCTGTAGTCAGCAACGACGTCCATGTATCCAATAAACCGGACAAAACTTGAGCCGGCCGGCGCTCGGGGCCTCCTGCCCCGGCTGCCGATCCAGAAACCATAGCTGCTGCAGTTGAAGATTGTAAGTTGGGATGCATACCAGCCATGAAGATCGCAACCCGGTTTGGTGGTTCAAAGAGGTCCGGAATACTGTCGCCATCAGAATAACCCCCGAACCGACCGTCCTGCACTTGATACAATGACTTAGTCTCTCCGGTAGAGGACCTGCCGTCGGAGTAGATAACCGTCTCCCCATCAGATACCGGTTCAAATTCGGTACCATGGATGAATCCTATGAAGGCCCACTTCATGGCAGGCTGAACCCGGGCAGGTCTTGCACGCTGAGCCGTCTCGATGAGGTCAGTGCAGATGCTCGGCTTAGGGCCCGGTTGACCGATCTTGCCGATGAAGACGTGAATTCCTCCGAAGGGCACCCGGTACCCATACTCAATTGAGCCAGCATCGGGGCTCCAGCCAGCGTCGTTGATGTAGAACTTGCTGCGATGACTCTTGGTCATCCAGCCAACCGCGTATCCCTTGAGTCCCTCGAAGCTGCCCTTCAAGAACTCGAAACCATCGTGCGATAGCCCCACGGTGGGCGCCAACTGTCGTGGAATTATCACGTCAGATGTCCTAGCAAAACGACTTAGTCGCGGAGCCATCGCAACGAGATTAGCTTGTAGGGGTTAAACCGGAACAAAGGACATGGGGAGTTTATACTGGTTCGGCCCCTTGTGGTGAAGGTAAAAGCCTACGATCTAGTTGTTGTGGGATTGATTGATCTCGATGAGCAGGGAGAGAATCCGCTTTACCTATCTCTCGAGCTATTGTTTCTTGTCCCTGAACCGCCGCTGGGTCGTCCCTTTATATACATAGGTTGACGCTCGGCCGGTTTACAGAATCCTGAGGCCGGCTCATACAAGAGTCCGGCTCGGCTTCTTTCTTTCCCTAACTTACAATACAAGTTACACATCATACGGTGGTTTACATACATGGGCCTTAATCCGCCACTGGGCTCTAGGCCTCTAAGCTTCTATGGTAAAGCGCCATAGTCTTCATCTTCATGGGCTTCTATACAAATGACTCCTTGTGAGTATAATCCGGCCCCTCCTGGGTGGTTTGTACTCAGTAGTCATATCCCCAACACCTCTCGAAACCCTAGGCTGCTCATCCACCGGCGTAGCATAGCCCATTCACTGCCAACGGCGTCCACCTCGCCGGATCTGCTTCTGGGGCCGCATCTACCCCTCCCACCTCCCCTAGAAACAAGTAGACTGCTCATCCACCACTGTACCACAACCCATTCAGTGCCGGCCTTGTCCATGGCGCCGGATCTGCTTCGCCGGTACTCTCGTCAACCGCGGTGCATCTGCAACGGCTCATTCATACTCCCCACCGGAGATGCTTCGTCCACACTCCCCGGAGCCGCCCCATCGATGCCACCGTCGACGGCCACTGATCCTCTTTGCCTACACCTTCCTCAACCCTACCAGAGCCGCTTCACCGACACCTTCCTCAACCCTACCGGAGCTGCTTTGCTGACACCATCGTCAACCCTATCGGAGTAGCTTCGCTTATACCATTCTCAACCCTACCGGGGCCGCTTTGCCAACTCACAAGTCCACGGCCTGAGATCCGCTTCCTCGCATCCTCATCCAACCTACCGGAGCAGCTTTTGACGCCCCGTCCACGGCCACAGATCCGCATCGTCGACACCACCCTTAACCCAACCATCGGAGCAGCTTTTGACGCCCCGTCCACGACCGCAGATCCGCATCATCGACACCATCCTTAACCCAACCACCGGAGCAGCTTCTGACGCCCCGTCCACGGTCGCAGATCCACGTCATCGACACCATTCTTAACCCAACCACCGGAGCAGCTTCACCTGCACCCTCATCCACGGCCACAGATCCGCTTCGCCCACACCGTAGTCCACCCTACCGGAGCCGCTCCACAAACACCCTACTCGATGGTTCTAGATCTCCTTACCGGACCATGACAGCCAGTGCAGCGTCATCACGCTTGACGTTTCTAACCTGATTCCCATCGTCTGGAGAGATGCCAAGCACCCGCCACGTCCTAGTTACTTGTCACCTTTAAACCCGTCCAGCATCACCTGCCCGATGTACTTCAAATATGCTAACCTGTCGCTGTTACCTGTTATGCAGCTGGCAAAAACTACAAGGATGATGTTTCTTCTGGATCTAACAGCTTGGCCAACCAAGATCCTGGACTGAGGCATTGCTATGATCTTGTAAGCGCATCTCTCTCTCTTGTATTGTTCTATGCCTGCCAACGTGCTTTGCTAGGATTTTTGACCAGTAATCCCTTTGTGCAGACAATGATTTCTACTACTGGCTGCGAAATTAGATATGTAGATGTCATACATGATACTACCTCGTACCTCCGTTCCTAAATATAAGTCTTTCTAGAGATTCCACTATAGGTTACATAAGGAGCAAAATGAGTGAATCTACACTCGAAAATGCATCTATATACATCTGTATGTGGTCCATACTGGAATCTCTACAAAGACATATATTGAGGAATAGGGGTAGTACATTACACAAAATCATAGGTGGCATGTAGGAATTCCAGTGCACTACATTAGGCTCCCTTAGAGTGCCTGGTAATCCAGCATACAGAGTCATGGCTAGTTTATGGTACGCACACAATTGTTAATTGGTGGTTTAAATATGTGCAAGGGATATGCAATGTAGTATCATGTAGAGATGTCTGAAATTAGCCGTGTCAACTTGCAGATAGGGTTACACAATGAAAAAGTGCAAGATGTATGTGGCAATTTCATGGAACATCGCAAAAAAAGGAGAGGCAGCGGTGAGCCTATATAGTGTGCTATGGTACGTCACTCCTCCATTGCAATCACTGTGACATGTTATTTGTATGCCAGTTCTATTAGCCAAGTTTCTTAGGGATAGTTATTACGAGTTATCCTAAGAAAATAAGCACTTGTGAATATAAGCTCCATGTAATAAGCCAACCAGTTCTTTTCATTGCGTTTTCAGCTTATCTTTGGTATGATCAGTGGATAGTCTAGATTGCATTATATATTTTTTAATTTTGCTGCCCATATGGAAATTAATTTGACTTGCAAACATCACAAATTGAACCCAGTGCAGTAATTAATATGATAGGAAAACAGACCATCACTATTTGCTCAAAATGCAAATACAAAGATACCATCTACTTGGCACAATCTACTTTGGTCAATGTTTTCCATAGATCCCATTACCTAATTTAAACGAAGAACACATGACCCACATTTAAATGAAGAACAATTATTTATTGAAATTCGATGGTCCAAGTGGCTAGTTATTATCATATAGCAGCACCACCTGAAAGCATCATATAGCAGCAGCAACAGCAGCTCATAGCAACTCATCATACAGCAGCAGCAGTCTAGAATTCATCATATACCAGCAGCAGCTCATAGCAATTCATCATATAGCAGCAACAGGAGCAGCTCATAGCAACTCATCATATAGCAGCAGCAGGAGCAGCTCATAGCAATTCATCATATAGCAGCAGGAGGAGCAGCTTATAGCAACTCATCATATAGCAGCAGCACAGCTCATAGAAATTCATCATATAGAAGCAACAGCAGCTCATAGCAACTCATCATACAACAGCAGCAGCTCATAGCCATTCATCATATAGCAGCAGCAGGAGCAGCTCATAGTAATGCATCATATAGCAGCAGCAGAAGTAGCTCATAGCAATTCATCATATAGTGGATCAGAATGAAAATTTGGCAAAAACTTAGAGGAGATCCTCACGTTGTTGGATGAGCTCATCCTTCAACAGCACCTCAAGGCCATGGCCTGGGAGGAGGGGAGGGGGAATAAGGTGCCTTCTACCGCAGTGTGGCATCAACCGTAGTTGTGCAGCGCCCGCCGGAGTAGTGCGTTGGACAAACCACAGTGGCGCAGCTACTGGAGACCATGAGAATGAGGGGCGGCGCCAGAGGAAGGAGCAGCCAGGGAGATTTGCCCCTACCCGCCGGCCATGTAGCATAGCTGGACATAGCATCGTCGAGGACCAGGCCAGATGGGACCAGTGGCGACGGCTCGCTGGAGGAACCCTAGTGCTGCAGGCAGGGGATCGAGGTAGAGGGAAAGGGGAGAGGAGATGCAAGGGCAGGGCAATGAATGCTTGTGTGTTTGTTTTTACTTGAGGGTCAGGTGTGACACGGGCGTCAGCAGTTGCATTTTGAGTGTAATATAGGCAGACAACAGAGTCATTTCACTATTCCCCTTCCCTTCAATTTTTAGTGAGGTTCTACCCGAAACACCCCCCTCCAAAGTGAAATTAGTTAAGCCCAAGCCATAACTCAAAAATGACTTCTTTAAATCTTTTATGGCTTATTTTGACAATATGCCCTGAAAAGGCAGAATCGAACTGGCCCTTAACCTGCAATTCAATTGTGCGTGCAATGATGAATCACTCCTGCCTGCTATCTATACATTTAGGCATCATCATACATGGCATAACCTAATACATGTGCATTCCATTGTAGAATCTGGAATATGCAATGTTTATGTTAGTTCATACGTTGCACATGATGTTTAAATACCCCTTAAATCTGGTCAGTCAAGTGATGGTCTTTAAGCCTCCTTCTTTGCTTCTTTTCTTGATATGTAAGATTTGCTCAGACATCTGTTCAATTTCTTGTTTGCATCAGCCAGCCATACTAGGACTGTTTGCTTTGATTACTTGTTGTTCTTGACCTAACACTCTAACAGAGCTTGTCAACGATTTGAACACTAAGGACTGTTGTAGTGGGGCCTTGTCTAACTCATAGGTGACATAAAGGTTTGGTTGTACACTACAGTAGGCTCTCCAAGAGTACCTGGAGATCCAGTTCGAAGGTATTCCTAGTTTTTACATAGTGCAGACATAGTAAATGCTCATTTCATTGTGTGCAAGTGCAAGAGATGCAACACGTTTCATTATGTGATGTTGTTTTGTTATAATCTCATCCTTTTGTGTTCACAGACTGGAAAGTATGCATATTTATCTTCCAAGGAGACGAGTAACTAGTTTGTGTCACCTTGTAGAGGGGGTGCAATGAAGATAAGATTGAGGATTGCCAAGTTCAAGATTTTAGGAAGGAGCTGTGCAAGAGTAGTAGGAGCTGCGCTGAGCCTCTTCAACCTTCGAAGGTAAGTCACTGTATGCAACTCAACAGTTCAATTCCTTGTTTGTTTCAGGCATAGTTAATTTGCTCTTTTCAATTGCTTTATTTGTCCTTGGTTAATGAGATGCCCAAAGAATCATGCCTGATGTTCGGTACTTGTATAACTATTAGTTGACATAATTAAAGGCTTTACCATTTAATTACTCTAGCGAAGTGTGCCTGAAGCTTTGAAGTCTATTAACCAACTATTATTGCATGAGGCTCACAATCTAGTTTATACTACGCTAATGACTGCATAGTTTTGCCTGCTATAGTATGTTTGTATGAAACCCTCTGCTGTTCATTATGCTCCTTAAGACTTTAATTGAGGTACAGAATGGCCAACTGCTTGCTTACTTATACGCAACATGATGTCTAAATTTGTAACTTGTCTGTGTTTTCGATTGGGCCCCAACATCACGCTCCTCTGGTGAGCTAAGAGGGATTTTTGTATGCAGGCTGCACAGACTATCTTTTTTATAATTTTTAAAATATCACCTGCTTATGCTTCATGACGTGTAACATTTTTTTTTGAAAGTGAAGTGTAACATTATTGTTAGTCCTGTTTTGCCATGTAGTACAAAATAGTGTCTTGCTCGCTTCACTGTTGTAACTATATTTTTGCCCCAGTCATGTGTACTTACAGAAA
Organism: Triticum dicoccoides; assembly: GCF_002162155.2. NCBI lineage: Eukaryota > Viridiplantae > Streptophyta > Magnoliopsida > Poales > Poaceae > Triticum > Triticum dicoccoides. Next base: position 586,705,512 of record NC_041389.1, read on the forward strand.
CATTTTAGGGTGAAGTGACATCAACACAAAGATCTGTGAGCAGTGCAGCATGGCCGTTACCGACTGATTATGGATTGGAATTGGAATGTGCTGATGTTCTCGAGCATCAACTAGAGGTGGCAAGACAACGTGCACATGATTGTCAACGTATAATCAACAAGTTGAGACTGGACATGCAGGTATTAGATGCAGGAGTCAAAAAAATGAAACAAGACAGTGAGGTAGCCATGAAGGAATTGGAGATTTTGCAGACTGAAATTTGTGCTATCTGAATCCGGCCAATCCTATTTTCTGAAGAGATTATAGTTCAAATGGAGTTAAGTTGATGCGCGTCCATGATGTATGAGCTGTATTTGCCCAGTGTATGTAATTTGTTGTTTTTGTATGCTTTATTATCACCTATGCCGAACCATAATGCCCAGTGGGTATAATCGGTTGTAATTTCTATATTGTATAGTGTAGGATTATTCTACCTTTCTATGCCTTGATCTCTTTGTTGTATAGTGTATGCTTTTTAGAGGTGATAGTATTGAGTAGGATAATTCTTTGAATATGCTATATCGTTCAAACAGGGGCCAACTTGCCCGACCATGGCCCTTCACGGGCCATACGATCCATGGGCCATGTACGGGCCGTCGGATCCATGGGACTTCAATGGGCCGTCGGATCCATGGGCCTTCAATGGGCCGTAGGATCCATGGGCCTTCTACATATCGTAGGATCCATGGGCCTTCTATGTCTCATAAGATCCATGGGCCTTCTACATCTCGTAGGATCCATGGGCCTTGTTAGGGCCGACTCATTTATGGGTCTTGTATGGGCCTTTAATGGGCCGTAGACGGGCCTTTCATGGAAATTGTACGTTTTATGGGCTGACCATAACGGGCCGTTAATAGGCCGTATTTGGTGATGCTATGAAAATGGCCCAACAGATTAACGGTCCACAAACGGGCCGATTGTAACGAACGGGCTGAATTTCACCCACAAGCAGAAAATGACAGTAACGGGCCATAAGTAACCGAATGCTGCAAACGAGCCCAAGAATAAATGGGCCCTCAAAAGGCCGAAAGTTAACTTGGGATGGAAACGACCCAACGGAATAACGAGACGTTAATGGGTATAAAGTGATACACTGTTCATTATGGGCCAGTTTCACCATGGGCCGTTAATGGGTGTAAAGTGATACATCGTTCATTACGGGCTAGTTTCACCATGGGCCGTTAATGGGCCAAGAGTTACCAAGGGCCTCATATGGGTTGAAAGACGTCATGGGCCATACATGGGCCAGAAGTGAAAACAAGCTGGAATCATATTGGATGGCCAAGATGATGCTAGTGGGCCTAATTCGGATAGGGCGTAACGGGCCTTGGGTTAGCGGGCTGTAAATGGGCTATATGCGAACATGTCGTTAACAGGCTTTCCATGGGCCGACCCGCCAGCTTTTGACCAAGTCAAACGGGCCGGCCTTTTCACAGGAATGGACCACTGTTGGGCCATGCCACGTGTCGACGTATCATAGGTGCCTTCTGTCAAATGAGTGGATGACATTTGTCCCAACGATGAGCCGACATGTGTTTCCTCCAGCCAATGATGATTTTACACGTGGAAAATCCCCATTGGTCGAGACTGTTAACGGGTTATCGGATCCAAAACCCGACCCGATAGCTTAACGGTGTTCCATTACGGTGGATGCCACGTGTTGGTCACCCTTGACGAGAGCACCTTTGTGACGCGCGATTTACCGTCATGGAAGTGGACACTTCCATGATGATAATTTTGGTAATGTCATGGAACAGTTCTACGACAGCACAGGTATGACTATCTTGATTCTGTCATAAAATCGTCATGGATGTACATGCATGAAAAAAAACGCGACCTACTGTGACAAACACGTATCATCACGGAAGTGTATTTTTTTGTAGTGTTGGGGACTACCACTACTAGGAAAAGGCCTGCTAGTGGCGCACCTGTTTTGGCCATTAATGGTGCACTACAGGTGCGCCACTAGCATCACGCCACTAGTAATTAATACTAATGGCGCACCCCTGGTGCGCCATTAGTATACCAGATACTAATGGCGCACTAGGGAGTGCGCCATTAGTATATCACACGGTGCACCATTAGTATGCCTCCCAGGGGGCCATATTTACCTTGTGCTCTGGCTTAGTAATGGCGCACTTGTAGATGATGCACCACTAGTGTGCTTATTGCAGTGCACCACTAAAGTGCAGAGTGGTGCGCCACTAGTATGAATATTAGGGATTTTTTTTCATTTTTTATATTTGCACAGGTTACAAAACATATTACTGCACAGAATATAGACAGCACAACATATAAACAGCAGATTTATCGAATACAATATAAGATTAGTCTCCGAATACAATTCATCATATTAGTCTCCGAATTTAAAATACCGAACAAAGTTATAACATTAAAAGTCTTGAGACCGCGAGTAGCGAGTTTGTCTTCACATTACAAGTCGATATCGATCATCTAAACTACCATCACATATAAGAGAGCTACGGTCATCACGATGAGCATCATCGCGATGAAACTGGTCTTCATCCGGTTCCTCCAACGCTCCCTCCTCTCTCCCGCTAGATAGCGCGCGTATCTAACTTCTGCCTCCGCCCTAGTGGTGTACCCTTTGTAACTGTTACCGCTGAAACAGTGAATCTGTCTCTGACACTCCTCCTAGTCATCGTAGACTCTGGGAACCTTACCCTTGTACACGACATACGACAGCATCTCTATGCACTAGCCAAACAAAACGTTAGTAGCAATTCACAGACAATACATAAGCAATATATAAGTATGCAACAAAAGGATCAGAAGAGAAAAGGAACACATTATAGCACGATTCATGGTCCTACTAATAAATAGCATCGATTACATATAACTTGAACGACTGTCCAAACCAAAGAGACATACAAGTTCATTAAAATTAAATATTACAACATGAGCCAATCGACATTTCAGAACTACATAGCATCACTACTTTCGACTCGACTCAGGGACCGGAGCATGGATGAAGCCACCGTCTTTCGTGATGGTCATGAAATCGCGGGCGTTGTCAGCCTGCATTTGTAGCGTTGTTTCTATCTCACTGTTGTACGGTTGATATCTGAGGTAGCTCACTACTACAAAAAGGCCTGTTAGTGGCGCACCTGTTTTGGCCATTAATGGCGCACTACAGGTGCGCCACTAGCATCACGCCATTAGTATTTTTAGTAATGGCGCACTATAGGTGCACCATTACTATCTATGCGCCATGAATTTTTTTTTTCAATTTTTTCTTAATCTCGGGTCACTATGGCTTAATCTCGTCAATATGCTTAATCTCAGGTCAAATTGCACTCCATGGTCAAACTTCCCGAAAGGTCACCCATCGTCACACTACTCCTACCCAAGCACGCTTAACTTCAGAGTTCTATCCAACCCCAGCACCAGCTCACTAAACAGGCACTTGTTGATATATCTAGCATATCAATCCTATTAAACCTTGTTGATGTTTAGGACTTTGTTCATGTTCATGAGTGTGATGAAATTTTGAAAAAATATTTCAAACTTCCATTCATATTACGTATCATATTTTGAAAAAAAATCCCAAAAAAATTTGAAAAATAAGTTTCCTAAAAAAAACTTCAAAACTATTTTTTCTGTTACTAGTGGCGCACCTAGCAAACGGTGCGCCACTACTAAGTTTGAATTTTTTTAAATTTGTTTGCCTCTAGAACTTGAAAGCCCCGTAACTTTTTTTCTGTTAGGTTTTTGAGGATTTTGAAAATGTTTAACGTGGCCCCCCCCACCCTGGTTAAATTTAGATATAACTTTTCGAGTAAATGATTTTTCATATAAAAAACTTTTTAATCCGAGTTCGTATGCAAAAGGTATGCCCATTTTACAAATTCCAGAGAGATTTTGCAAATAAAGTCTAAATTCATATTTGTAAATTTTCCCAACAACTAGACCACATATGACATGGGAAAATTATTTTCTTTTATTTATTTTTGACATTTCCATCATTTTATTTTATTTTTATTAAAACTGAAAAGGCGGTCCACCGGGGGGGTGCATTCGGTGGAACTTTTGGTCAAATTTAGTAATGGCGCACCATACCCACGGTAGTAGTGGCACATCGAGGGTGCGGTGCGCCATTACTAGTTAAAACTAGTAATGGCGCACTACCGCCTGGTGCGCCATTACTATTTGTGAAAAACAAAATTTGTTAGTAGTGGCGCACTGAGGGTGTGGTGCGCGATTACTAGTTAAACTAGTAATGGCGCACTATCCCCTGGTGCGCCATTACTAGTTTTGAAAAAAAATAAAAAAATTGTTAATAGTGGCGCACCGTGTATGTGGTGCGCCGTTAGTATTTGGACTTTAATGGCATACCTATGTATGGTGCGCCACTAGTGTCCATTTCATCTATAGTCGTTTTCCTAGTAGTGGATGATTTCCGCAAACTCCGACTGGATGCGATAGAATTTTTGTCTGATGTCCGTGTCCTGGATTGCCGACAAGTGTGTGGCCCAATCTTTGAGATTATTTGGAAGCAGAAGGAAATTATGGTCCCGTACGATCGCCCGCATGTGATGGAGGGCGTAGTAGACATCCTTCTGACTGCTAGGCGGCTGCTTGACACAGGGGAACATCGTATTGTGGGTGAACACATGCTTGTCGTGCCTACGAATTGTCCTGCTGAAGGTGCCTCCAGACCTGGCATAGCCGGGGAGAACATCATTAAGAACTTTCTTGATATTTGTGTAGTCTTTCTTCGACTGACGGTCTGAGTCGAAATACGTGGCCATGGAATATTTCGGGCTTAAGAGGATGAGTGTGCAATGTGTGTCACTGCACAAAACACGATATGTTAGAAAAAAAGAATGATCGAAATCTAAGAAATCATATGTTACAGGACAGTGAGGGGATGACTTACTTAGGAAAGTAAGGCACGAGGAAGTTATCCTTATCTAGGTTTGCCTGAATGACGCCTTGGAGGTGTGAACTCGCGACTTGCAGGTCCCCAGCGCTGCCCAAGATCTTGGCACGCATGTAGAAGGGGTCGACTATCACGATGTCCGGGGTCTTGTCTCTAATGATCCGCATCGCCATACTCAGCAAAAATAGCCGAACGAAGGTGTAGTGCAGCGGATGAAGGTTAAACATACTGAAGATGTCATCAAACCATAGGACGATCGTACCCCCGATGGCGCTATCCACAAAGCCCTTGCCCTCTAGAACCTTGGCCACGAAAACCGGGTATGCCACATCATTCTCGGAGAGACACCGCTTCTCCAAAGAAAGAACACTGTCATGCAGACTCCGCATAGCACCGGTTGCAGCATTGAGCAGATTAGTCGGTAGCATCGGCCTACCTGCCACATGCACCCTCCTCGAGATATCCTTAGGTGAAGGTGGCCCGTCCTGAGCACGGATCGTACTCGGTGCCGGCTGGCTCGCACCGCCCTTGTTATTCTTTCTTTTCCGTCCCTTCTTCTTCTGCTATAATGGGATCGAGTTCTGCTCAGAGACCGCCTTCTTGAGTGTGTTGGGGCTGATAATATTTTGCACCTCGGCTATCTGAGGCTCGGTGATGGCGGCAGCTGGAAGCGTCTCCTGAGAATTGAACACCAGACGACGCATGTTGCAATTGGGTTTCTCTGCGGTACCAGCTAGATCGCGGTTGTCTTTTGTAGGGTTGGGTTCTTGACAAGGAGGCCCCAAGAATTCCTCACCGTACCCATGTTCAGCATAGTACTTAGCGACGTTGGTAAATGTACCATCGTCATCGTCGTCGTCCGGATCCTGTGCCATATGCATGTCCGGATCCTGTGCCATATGCATGTTCGGTAGTGTTGCGGCGGTCTTGCCATGGCTTGGCACCGGCATGACTGGCGGTGTTGTCTGTGGGGTGGTGTCCCCCACCCCCAAATGAATCTGGCTCTTCGGCCAAAGCAGGGGCCAGCTTACGCAGGCGCTGATGGTCATCACATCATCTTCATCAGCCCCAACGGGTCGAAACGGAGGTAACAAGTCGTCGCAGCCTGGCAGCACCCGAACCAGTTCAACCCTATACACGGTGGGTGGCATCGGATTACCGTGGAACACGGGGTTGCAACGGTTGAATGATTCTACCCTAGGCGACATTGATCAACTCGCCGCCCACGAAGTGCAGGAGAGTGCATGGAACATTGGTGCTGGCGCCTTGCGAAAACATGTAGGGCGTCAGGGATGCCCACTCAAAGGCAAGGAGATGAAGTCATCGGCCGAGAGGCTTAGTTACCGTGATGTCGTCGAGGTCGGATAATGTCGAGGCACCGCCAACATCGGGCGTGCAAGTGATGGAGGGGCCGCTTGCTACCGAGGTGCCGGTCGGTGTATTCTTTGCACACCCGGGTGCATTAAGCTCCAATGCCCGCGCCGGTGCTGGAGACACCAATACCGCCTCCGCTGGAGACCCCAATGGCGCTGCCTGCACGTTGTGCGAGTTGCTGGCCGTGAAGCTGGGAACCGGGGCGGCCCCTGTTGGCCACCCGCAATCCACGCCTGCAGCCCCTCAATCAAGGTAGGAACTTGCTCTTGGACCATCTCCGGAATCCGTGCCACTTGTGCCTTGAGTTCTTGAACCTCGCGCGACTGGCTTTTTGAGCTGGTTTTTCTCTCCTTTCGCCCACCAGTGTTATAGTATGACGACCATTTCATGGACAAGCCTTTGCCGGCCACACGACCAGCTGACGACGGCTTACTGAACTTATCCTTGTTTTTCATTACATTCAACGCCCTATTTAAAGTGTTGTCCCAAGGGGAGCTCTGAGACGACCCTGCGCTACTGCTTCCAGTGTCCTGCGGAAGGAATGTGAACCATTTAGAAATTTGGCTTCATTAATTAGAATGCAACCATATGGAGCTAATTACGCGGGGGTGTATTCCTTACCAGAACACGCTCAAGCACCTTGGTTTTCGCATCCGTGGTAAGCTCCTTTGTTACCGGGTCCATCTTGTACCGGGTCGTGACATAGTTCCTGGTCTGCTTGTCACGTTATTTCTCGAAGCGGGGCGGTAGGCATTGCTCGGCACGCTCCGCGTCCTCCTTGTCCCATATAGGTTCCGCCACTCTGTAACCGCCGGGACCGAGTTGGTGGACCCCTAAGTTCAAGTCCCGCATATCTTCCCCCACTGACTTGATTCCATGGTTGCGCTACTCTCGCACTTGGTCATGAACTCCTTGTAGTCATCTTCGCTGATCGAAGGATTTTTCGCCTTGATTTTCTCATAACTATCACCTTTGTCAACCATTGTCTTCACCGTGCCTCTCCAAGTAGCCAGGGCCGTGCTCATCTTCATGAGGGCGGCACTGTTCACTTTATTCCCTGAGAGGCGTTTGTTTGTGACATCACCTGGGAACTTGTATCGTTCATGCAGCTTCGTGAAGAGGAGGTTGCGCAAATTCCCTCGGTCAGGATGCCTTAGGTTCTCGGTGTTGATCGAGACGGTGCTCCGGAGAATGCACCCGAGCTGAACCACGTACCCCTTGACTAATTCTTTGGGCGCCGTTGGATGCCCCTCGGAGGACACTTCAGTAAATTCCTCCTTGACGGTGCCGAGAATGTTCGGGTGCTGGTCCTTCTGTTGCCTCTTCGGTTGGCTGCCATCTGTGCGTGCACTGCCATTATCAGTGGTGGCATCCTCGGCGGCACCATCAGTGGTGTCATCCTCGACGCCACTAGGGGTTGTGTAGTCAGGATCGGTGTCTTCCGTGGAGTCCTTATAGCGGTGAGGTTCTTCCTCCATCTCCTGGGACAGCTCCCAGAATTGCTTGCCCGAACCGCCGTCCTCATCGTTGTGGGCCATGTTTCGCTCTAAATAGGAAAAAAGTTTGGTCAAAAAGTTGGTTATTGTCAAGGAACAAGATCTCTAAGTTGACCAAATAACCTAATTCTCGAGGAATTCGTTGTTAGCGTGTTGTTGCTAAGGTCCAAGTCCCTTCCTAACCCCCTTCTTCTTGTCTCCTCTCACTATCTCTCTCACACACTAACAACAAGCAAGGGTGTCTGAGTGTGTGAAAAAATACTAAACTAATCCAATGGCTGAAAATTGATCATCTGTTTCAGATTGCAGTTTTCTTTCTTGGGGCTTTGGTGTGCGGTACAAAACTGAATTTTGGAAATCTACAGAATGAACAAGCTACGGGCTAAGCTTTCATCATTTAGGTTTTTATCGACACTAAGGCACCCTAAAAGCCAAGGTTTTATCATTTAGGGTTTGACTCTTGGCTAACCAACCTCACCTCCTCCTCCTCCTCCTCCTCCTCCTCCTCTTCTTCTTCGTCGTCTTCCTCCGATTAAATGGATTTCCAGGATGTAGGTGGATTCATGTGTATATATGTGTATATATACACCTACACTAACTACTAGCCAGCCAGTGTGTTTAGACTAGATTGGGGGGTATTGTCTTCTGTTGTGTCATTTTCATAGTTTCTTTCTGATCACAGTGGATGAGGAGCTTGATGGGTTACTTTAATGGCGGTCAGGGTCAGGTAGGGGAGGTGAGCAGGTGGGACAGGAGCGAGGTCAATGGCTCATGGATGGCTCACACGTGGCCGCCCCCAGCTCCAATCGTGAGATTACGCAGGCAAATAAACAAAGAGGATCCTACTTAATTAAGTACTAAGATACCCCGGCCCATGCATTAGTCGCAAGTACCCCATATGTCCTATTTTTAGCAAAGTCATGCTAAACTTCACGGAAAATTTCAGCATGACCTTTGCTGAAAATAGGACATATGGAGTACCCGAATTTGCCGGAACGGAAGTTAATAGACATTCCGGCAAATTCAAGGGCCTCTCAGGGTACCTGCAAAATCATTATCCAATGAAGGAATTGCGCCGCACACTGCTGCCTCACACTGCTGCCAAAATCATTATCGACATGCTAGTACTATGTTTCTCAAAAAACATCTTGCCAGCTAGTAGACCATCATTTGCCAGGCCAAATTGAGTCCAAACAGAAAAGCACAGTATACTGCGGAATCAAGATGATATTTCAGAACAAGTACAAATGCTCACTACACATCAACATCGCAAGTCATAACAGATAAACAACAACACTAAACTTCCGCGAGTTGCAGGCTATACTGATCTTTATGGTGTAGATAAAGTAAAAAATGTATATCTAGCTAAACAACATACAAACATAAGAAGAACAAAATACTGAATAGCGGTCACATGCTTCAGCAAGTCCATGAGTACAAGGCAATTAATAACATTCGATGCTACAAAATGGACAAAGCAGCACACCATCTATGCTATCACATTACAATTGGGAAAAGGAGTGACATAACATACCCTCAATGGCTTCCTTGGGAGTCTTGAAACCAAGGCCAACACTCTTCCAGAACCTGTTTCCCTCCTTGCCATGCTTATTATTCCCCTTTGTGGTCTTCTTTGAGCTATAATTGCAAATCAAGTCATAATCACCAATTCAGGACACACATTTTACCAACTTACTTATATAATGAAAAAACAATAGTTCCTCGTACCAGAGGAACACCTTAGGCTGCTTCAGGAAAGCCTTTTCCGTCTGCAAAAACCAGCAAAACTTTTTAGGACATGTTGTTTGATAAAGCCTGAGAATACCTAAGCATCCCAACCATTTTGTCTAATATGGCTACCTTGTGACCATGAAATATAGAGCCAGTAGCGTGGCAAGCTTATCCAAGAACTTTAGCTTATTAACACATGGGCAATGGGGATTAGAGGGTGACAATGAGCAGTTAAGGATTAGAGGGTGACATCTACATCACAAATGCCAAGTGACCAACCAACCACACTATTTGAGGTCGCTGTCACGTCATGACTCAAACATTGTACTGCATGGACTGACTAGTACAGATACTACACCCAGCCAGAGAACCTTCACACACAGTATTGTTCTTCTTCATCTTAACTCTGATTTTGAGGCTGGCTCCTGGCAATTAGGCTTGACAAACAAAACATACACTCCCATGCATGCTCTTCATCATCATCTTAGTATCTTACAAACAATTCAGCAGCAAATAGGTTCACTTGTGGTGTCTCTGCGACTATGATTTTGAGCTTTTGCGCATTGGTAAATAATAAAGCCAGTGACACAACAAAAGATCACTTAGCTAAAAGATAAACTAAATTCTTGGACATAAGCCTGCTTAAGATTGTACCAACCATATCAGTACAATAACAGTCAACAACTTGCAAGTAAAAACCTACAGCCTACAGGAACTAATGTCAACAACTAGCTAGGGGGCTCCCCTCTGTCGCACTTTCACAATTCAGGGGAAAGGTGGTTCAACCTTCAGCAAAAGTGAAAAGCAGTATATATATCTGCTAACAAACACTAGCTACCAAAAAATCCTTCCATTGGTCTCTAAGTTTCACAAATAGCGCACCTTCAGTGCATCGAGTCGCTGCCATAACAACAGTTAATAAATAGAGCAGCACACGTGAGGCAGTAAAGGTAATAAGTAATAACTCATCGTTGATTCGATTGAAAGTGACCATAACAACAGTTCAGTTACTAGTTCATCAACGGTTGAGGAAGAATATAGTCACCTTGCCAGCACAATCCAGACTCCAGCAAGCTAGGGATGGTCGCACACTCACAAATCCACCACCTGCGCAAGAAAACCACGGGATATACCATCAGAAACAGAAGTGAAAATCCGAAGACGCAAATATATATGTCACCATAGATCAAACAAGCAGTAGTAGCGACACGACGGGGCGGCGGCGGCGAGCTCCTACACCTAACCCTAGATCGTCGCCCCGAGGGGGCATGGGGATGAGCGGGAAGAGAGGGAGGCAGGGAGAGGGACTAACCAGAGGCCGCGCGGGGAGGCTCTGATGAGGGGGCGACCGACGAGGCAGACGAGGGGGCGACGAGGGAGTCGAGGGGCAGCTCCGACGAGGGGGCGACGAGGGGGTCGAGGGGCAGCTCCGACGAGGCAGCCGCTGCC
>NC_041389.1:586717108-586760045 GCF_002162155.2 Triticum dicoccoides
GGAGGGTGCGGGGGGTCGTCGGCGGCGGTGGAGCGGGGGAGGGTGTGCGGGGTCGTCGGCGGCGGTGGAGCGGGGGAGGGTGCGTGGGGTCGTCGGCGGAGGTGGAGCAGGGAAGGGTGCGGTGCGTCATCAGCGGTGAGAAGGATCTGGCGAGGGGGGATAGCGATCGAGATGGAGGTGGATCTGGCGCGGGGGTGGGCCATAAGTAACCTTTTTTGTATTATTTTTAGTTGCGTCTAATAATTCTTTAGAAAATGATGATCAAATTCGAAAACATTTATGAATGTGAAAACGTATGATCAAATTTGTTATTTGAAAATATTTATGAATATGAAAAAATATCATCAAATTTGTTATTTGAAAACATCATCAAATTTGTTATTTAAAAATATCATCAATAATAATTTTGGATTTTTAGTTGCATTCATTTGTGAATTGGTAAAACATTTATGAATATGAAAAAATATCATCAAATTTGAAAAAATATTCATGAATTCAAAAACTGCCGATGAAATTTAAAAATATTCATGAGTTCAAAAAATATTAACAAATTCAATACTTTTTCTGAGTTAGAAATTCAATACCATAATAAACATAAATAAATATTCATGAGGACACTAGAACAGAAGAAATATCATTTCAATATGTCGAAATATAATCGAGAAATGAAGGCTACAATTTAAATACAATCGATCTTAGCTAGCTATCTGTTCACAATCTTCTTGCCCTTATTTTTCGCAAATGGAGTTCTTCTCTTGAACGGACGTCCTTTAGGTAGGGTGGTCCTGCTTCTTCTTGTGGTGTATGCTGGTCATGTTCCATCTTCGGGTCGCGGTACTTGTCGAATTCTTGCTCATTGGCGACTCCATCCATTCCGATGATCTTCCTTTTGCCTCTCCTCACGGCAACACGACTCGGCTTTGACGGGTCGATAATGAAGAAGCATTGGTCCACTTGGGAAGCCAGTACCCATGGCTCATTTTACGCGGTGACGTTTGCGCCCGTGGTCTTGGATTTGGCTTTGCGTATAACCATGGTGGTGAAATACCGGTCTTCTTTTAGGACGCTCTTGGCCCATCTGACAAGGAACATCAGGACCTTCTCTCCAGCGTAGCTCAACTCACAGATCTCCTCGATCCTTCCGTAGTATCTGTCCTTGTCGTTACCGGTGTAGGATTCCATCGTTACCCCGGAGTTCTGATAACCATCGCTCTTCATGGCCTTTCCCTCGGTGTAGAATGTGTAGCCGTTGATATCGTATGCCTCATACGTCATCAGGTTGTGCTCAGTGCCCTGTGACAAGCGAATATGAGTTGTTCTTCCACGGAAGAATCCTCATGTAAAGGGTACGACAGAAGCTTCTGCTTGAACCAACGCGTGAAACATGAGTTGTGCTCTTTGATTATATCTCCGTCCGTCCTCTGTTGGCCTCGGTCATTGTACGTCTTCTCAATAAAGGTTTTGTGCTCTACCACCCAAGGATCGACCACGTCTATGTGTTTTAGCGCGACTAGGTTTGCTCTTTCAAAGTCGGCGAGTTGACCCTTGAAGTCGACATGCATTTTGCGGCAACTCTCACGGTGACCCCATCCAGCGAGCCTGCCGAGGTGCCTATTGACGGGAAGACCAACGGGGTTCTCGATGCCTAGATAATTCGTGAAGTAGGAGATGCACTCTTCGGCCAGAAAGCCCTTGGCTATGCTTCCCTCTGGATGTGACATGTTGCGAACATATCCTTTGATGACACCATTCATCCTTTCGAATGGCATCATGCTGTGCAGGAACGTCGGCCCGAGTTGGATGATATCCTCCACGATATGGACCAGCAGATGCACCATAACATCGAAGAATGCGGGCGGAAAGTACATCTCAAGATCACACAGTATCACCACGATCTCTTCCTGTAGCCTTGTGAGTTGCCTGATACGTCTCCGTCGTATCTATAATTTTTTATTGTTCCATGACAATACTCTCCAACTTTCATATATTTTGGCAACTTTTTATACTATTTTTGGGACTAACATATTGATCCAGTGCCCAATGTCAGTTCCTGTTGGTTGCATGTTTTATGTTTCACAGAAAACCCATATCAAACGGAGTCCAAATGGGATAAAAACGGACGGAGAACTATTTCGGAACATTTATGATTTTTGGGAAGTAAAATCAATGCGAGACGGTGCCCGAGGGGGCAAGGAGATAAGGGGGCGTGCCCCAGGGAGGCAGACGCGCCCTGGACTCTCCTGGGCCCCCCTAAGGCGGTTGACTCTCTTCTTTTGCCGCAAGAAAGCCAATTTTATGAGAAAGATGTGGGCAAAAGATTCACCCCAATCGGAGTTACGGATCTCCAGATATAAAAGAAACAGTGAAGGGGCAAAATCAGAGAACGCAGAAACAGAGAGATAGATCCAATCTCGGAGGGGCTCTCGCCCCTCCCAAGCCATGGGAGACAAGGACCAGAGGGGAAATCCTTCTCCCATCTAGGGAGGAGATCAAGGAAGAAGACGAAGAAGGGGGCCTCTCTCCCCCTTGCTTCCGGTGGTGCCGGAGCGCTGCCGGGGTCCATCATCATCACCGCGATCTTCACCAACAACTCCATCATCTTCACCAACATCTCCATCACCTTCCCCGTTCTATCTACAGCGGTCCACTCTCCCGCAACCCGATGTATCCTCTAGTTGAACATGGTGCTTTATGCTTCATATTATTATCCGATGATGTGTTGCCATCCTATGATGTCTGAGTAGATTTATGTTGTCCTATTGGTGATTGATGAATTGCTATGACTGGTTTGAGTTGCATGTTTCATTATTGGTGATGTCCTATTGTCCCCATCGTGTCGCGCAAGCATGAGGGATTCCTACTGTAGGTTTTGCATTATGTTTATGATTTGCTTATGGTGGGTGGCGTGAGTGACAGAAGCACAGACCCGAGTAAGTAGGTTGTTTGCGTATGGGATAAAGGGGACTTGATACTTTAATGATATGGTTGGGTTTTACCTTAATGAATCTTTAGTAGTTGCGGATGCTTGCTAGAGTTCCAATCATAAGTGCATATGATCCAAGAAGAGAAAGTATGTTAGCTTATGCCTCTCCCTCAAATAGAATTGCAATAGTGATTATCGGTCTAGTAACGTAGTCAATTGCTTAGGGACAATTTCACAACTCCTACCACCACTTTTCCACACTCGCTATATTTACTTTATTACATCTTTATTTAAACATCCCCTAGTTTTTATTTACGTACTCTTTATTATCTTGCAAACCTATCCTACCACACCTACAAAGTACTTCTAGTTTCATACTTGTTCTAGGTAAAGCGAACGTCAAGCGTGCGTAGAGTCGTATCAGTGGTCGATAGGACTTGAGAGAGTATTTGTTCTACCTTTAGCTCCTCGTTGGATTCGACACTCTTACTTATCGAAAGAGGCTACAACTATCCCGTATACTTGCGGGTCATCAAGACCTTTTTCTGGCACCGTTGCCGGGGAGTCATAGCGTGGGGTGAATATTCTCGTGTGTGCTTGTTTGCTTTATCACTAAGTAATTTTTATTTTCTGTTCTAAGTTGTTCTCTATCTTTAATTATGGATATGGAACACACAATACCAAAAAAATTAAATGTACTTGCTACTCATGTAGATGGGGTAACTCCTAAAACCCCTGATTCTCATTATGTGAAAGATATTAAGTACTACTTTGATAATCCTGAGAAAACCCCATTCAACTTTATAATGGGAGACACATTGGATCAATGTGAATACTTTAGGGATTATAGCTCGACACAAAAAGGGAAACTATTATGGGATCAATTTATTATGTTGCGTTGGTATGCTCAGGATCTATGTTTGAGATATGATATTACTTGTTGCACTAGGATGAAGGCTCCACACCTTCCCTTTTCATGCAAATTTAATGATAATGAAACCTTAGCTTCTTATGCTAATGGTAGATATGGTTACTATGATGTGGAACAAATAGAAGAATTTGTTGCTTTTAAGGCTGCTTATGAAATTGAATCTTTGTTTGAAAAGTATGAAGCTTTTGATGATGATGGTGTTTATAGGCCTGAAAATCTTGCTATACTTAGATATTGCTATGAAAATTATGAATACAATTACTATATTAATGCTTTTATGAAGAAAGTCTCCGTTGTCTAAGAAGAGATTAATATTTTGCAGGAAACTATGGAAGAAGAAATTGATGAAACTGTGAGCTCATTGGATGAAAAAGATGATGAGGAGAGCGAAGAACAAAAGGAGGAAGAGCGGATTGATCACCTGTGCCCACCTTCTAATGAGAGTAACTCTTCAACTCATACATTGTTTAATTCCCCTTCATGCTTACCGAAGGATGATTGCTATGATGATTGTTATGATCCCGTTGATTCTCTTGAAATATCCCTTTTTGATGATGCTTGCTATGCTTGTGGCCAAGATGCTAATATGAATTATGCTTATGGAGATGAACTTGCCATAGTTCCTTATGTTAAACATGAAATTGTGGCTATTGCACCCATGCATGATACTCCTATTATCTTTTTGAATTCTCCAAACTACACTATATCGGAGAAACTTGTGCTTATTAAGGATTATATTGTTGGGTTGCCTTTTACCGTTGCACATGATGATTTTGATGAATGTAATATGCATGTTCTTGCTGCTCCTACTTGAAATTATTATGAGAGAGGAACTACATCTCCACCTCTCTATGTTCCCAACACGATAGAATTGCAAGAAACTGCTTATACTATGCATTGGCCTTTACTATGTGTGCATGAATTGTTCTTTTATGACATGCCGATGCATAGGAAGAGAGTTAGACTTTGTTGTTGCTTGATATATGTTACCTTGTGCTCACTACTAAATTACAAATCATTGTTAATTAAAATTGGCTTTGATATACCTTGGGATCCGGGTGGATTCATTACTTGAGCACTAAATGCCAACCTTAATGGCTTTAAAGAAAGTGCTGCCAGGGAGACAACCCGGAAGTTTTAGAGAGTCATTTATTTCTGTTGAGTGCTTTCATATAGTTTAAAAAAAAAAGAGGGGAACCTAAAAACTTTCCAAAAAGGAAAGTGAAAGTGAGAAAGACAAGCACTGTTGAAGTGGGAGAGCTCCATGAACATTGTTCATGCTCACGGAAACTTTGTGAATCTTGATTACAGAAACTTTTCAACAAAAATAAGTATGCCCTTGTACAATTCCATTGTATTATAAAAATAATGTGCCAAGGTTTGCCTTTAGGATGTTTACAATGCTTGTTGGTTTGTACGGGGCAGGACAGAAACTTTGGCTGTAGTGAGCGATTTTACATTTTTATCTGGATCGTCAATTGGTCCTGATTCCTTTTGCAATGTCTTTCTATATAAATTGTTTATTATTGCTAATTTTGGTAGAATTTTTGGGGTAACAGAAGTATGGTGGATGTTCAGATTGCTACAGACTGTTCTGTTTTTGACAGATTCTGTTTTTGATGCATCGTTTTCTTGTTTTGATGAATCTATCAATTTATATCAGTGGATTAAGCCATGGAAAAGTTATATTACAGTAGACACAATGCGAAAACAAAATATGAATTGGTTTGCTATAGTACTTAGAGTGGTGATTTGCTTTATTATACTAACGGATCTTACCGAGTTTTCTGTTGAAGTTTTGTGTGGATGAAGTGTCTAAACGAGGAGGTCTCGATATGAGGAAAAGGAAGAGAGGCAAGAGCTTAAGCTTGGGGATGCCCGAGGTACCACAAGTAAATATTCAAGAATACTCAAGCGTCTAAGCTTGGGGATGCCTCGGAAGGCATCCCCTCTTTCTTCAACAAGTATCGGTATGTTTTCGTATTCGTTTCGTTTATGCATTATGTGCAAGTCTTGGAGCGTCTTTTGCATTTAGTTTTCAATTTTCTTTTATGCACCATCCTGGTATGAGATAGTCCTTGGTTGATTTATAGAATCCTCATTGCACTTCACTTATATCTTTTGAGTGTGGCTTTATAGAATGCTTCATGTGCTTCACTTCTATCATTTGAAGTTTGGATTGCCTGTTTCTCTTCACATAGAAAACCGCCATTTGTAGAATGCTCTTTTTCCTCACTTATATTTGTTAGAGCATGGGCATATCTTTTGTAGAAAGAATTAAACTCTCTTGCTTCACTTATATCAATTTAGAGAGATGACATGAATTGGTCATTCACATGGTTAGTCATAAAATCCTACATAAACTTGTAGATCGCTGAATATGATATGTTTGATTCCTTGCAATAGTTCTGTGATATAAAGATGGTGATATTAGAGTCATGCTAGTGGGTGGTTGTGGATTGTAGAGACACTTGTGTTGCGGTTTGCAAGTCCCGTAGCATGCACGTATGGTAACCGTTGTGTGACAAATTTGATGCCTGGGGTGTTTCTTTGATTGTCTTCCTTATGAGTGGCAGTCGGGGGCGAGCGATGGTCTTTTCCTACCAATCTATCCCCCTAGCGGCATGCGTAGTAGTACTTTGCTTCGAGGGCTAATAAACTTTTGCAATAAGTATATGAGTTCTTTATGACTAATGTGAGTTCATGGATCATACGCACTTTTACCTTTCCATCATTGCTAGCCTCTTCGGTACCGTGCATTGCGCTTTCTCACCTCGAGAGTCGATGCAAACTTCGCCGGTGCATCCAAACCCCGTGATATGATACGCTCTATCACACATAAGCCTCATTATATCTTCCTCAAAACAGCCACCATACCTACCTATCATGGCATTTCTATAGCCATTCCGAGATATATTGCCATGCAACTTTAATCATCATCATATACATGACTTGAGCACTTATTGTCATATCGCTTTGCATGATCGTAAGATAGATAGCATGATGTTTTCATGGCTTGTCCGTTTTTTGATGTTATTGCTATGCTAGATCATTGCACATCCCTGTACACCGCCGAAAGCATTCATATAGAGTCATATCTTTGTTCTAGTATCGAGTTGTAATATTGAGTAGTAAGTAAATAAAAGTGTGATGATCATCATTATAGAGCATTACCCCATAAGAAAAAAAAGGAAACGCCAAAGAAGCCTAAATAAAAAAGGGGGCCAAAGAAGCCCACTAAAAAAAAGAAATAAAAAAAAGAAAAAGAAAAAGAAAAGAAAAGGGGCAATGTTACTATCCTTCTTCCACACTTGTTCTTCAAAGTAGCACCATGTTCTTCATATAGATTGTCTCCTATGTTGTCACTTTCATATACTAGTGGGAATTTTCATTATAGAACTTGGCTTGTATATTCCAACTATGGGCTTCCTCAAATGCCCTAGGTCTTCACGAGCAAGCAAGTTGGATGCACACCCACTTAGTTTGTTTTGTTGAGCTTTCATACATTTATAGCTCTTAGTGCATCCGTTGCATGGCAATCCCTACTCCTCACATTGACATCAATTGATGGGCATCTCCATAGCCCGTTGATTAGCCGCGTCGATGTGAGACTTTCTCCCTTTTTGTCTTCTCCACATAACCTCCATCATTATATTCTATTCCACCTATAGTGCTATATCCATGGCTTGCACTCATGTATTGCGTGAGGGTTGAAAAAGCTGAAGCGCGTTAAAAAGTATGAACCAATTGCTCGGCTCATCATCGGGGTTGTGCATGATGGGAGCATTTTTGTGTGACGAAAATGAAGCATGGCCAAACTATATAATTTTGTAGGGATAAGCTTCCTTTGGCCTTGTTGTTTTGAAAAGACATGATTGCTTTATTGGTACGCTCGAAGTATTATTGTTTTTATGTCAAATGATAGACTATTGCTTTGATTCACTCGTGTCTTAATATTCATGCCATGATTAGACATATGATCAAGATTATGCTAGGTAGCATTCCACATCAAAAATTATCTTTTTTATAATTTACCTACTCGAGGACGAGCAGGAATTAAGCTTGGGGATGCTGATACGTCTCCATCGTATCTATAATTTGTTATTGTTCCATGCCAATATTCTTCAACTTTCATATACTTTTGGCAACTTTTTATACTATTTTTGGGACTAACATATTGATCCAGTGCCCAGTGCCAGTTCCTGTTTGTTGCATGTTTTATGTTTCCCAGAAAACCCATATCAAACAGAGTCCAAATGGGATAGAAACGGATGGATAATTATTTTGGAATATTTATGATTTTTGGGAAGTAAAATCAACGCGAGACGGTGCCCGAGGGGGCCAGGAGATAGGGGGCGCCCCAGGGAGGCAGGCGCGCACTGGATTCTCCTAGGCCCCCTGTAAAGAGGTTGATGCCCTTCTTTTGTCGCAAGTAAGCTAATTTTATGAGAAAGATCTGGGCGAAAGACTCACCCCAATCGGAGTTACGGATCTCCAGATATAAAAGAAACGGTGAAGGGGCAGAATCAGAGAATGCAGAAACAGAGAGATAGATCCAATCTCGGAGGGGCTCTTGCCCCTCCCAAGCCATGGGAGCCAAGGACTAGAGGGGAAACCCTTCTCCCATCTAGGGAGGAGGTCAAGGAAGAATACTAAGAAGTGGGCCTCTCTCCTCGTTGCTTCCGGTGGCGCCGGAGCGCTGCCGGGGGCCATCATCATCACCGCGATCTTCACCAACACCTCCATCATCTTCACCAACATCTCCATCACCTTCCCCCTTCTATCTACAGCGGTCCACTCTCCCGCAACCCGCTGTACCCTCTACTTGAACATGGTGCTTTATGCTTCATATTGTTATCCAATGATGTGTTGCCATCCTATGATGTCTTAGTAGATTTAGGTTGTGCTATCGGTGATTGATGAATTGCTATGATTGGTTTGAGTTGCATGTTTTATTATTCGTTCTGTCCTATTGTGCCCTCAGTGTCGTGCAAGCGTGAGGGATTCCCGCTATAGGGTTTGCAATATGTTTATGATTTGCTTATGGTGGGTGGCATGAGTGACAGAAGCACAGACCCGAGTAAGTAGGTTGTTTGCGTATGGGATAAAGGGGACTTGATACTTTAATGCTATGGTTAGGTTTTACCTTAATGAATCTTTAGTAGTTGCGGATGCTTTCTAGA
Source organism: Triticum dicoccoides (assembly GCF_002162155.2). Classification (NCBI taxonomy): domain Eukaryota; kingdom Viridiplantae; phylum Streptophyta; class Magnoliopsida; order Poales; family Poaceae; genus Triticum; species Triticum dicoccoides. The sequence goes on from NC_041389.1 coordinate 586,726,146, forward strand.
GTTACAATCATAAGTGCATATGATCCAAGAAGAGAAAGTATGTTAGCTTATGCCTCTCCCTCAAATAGAATTTCAATAGTGATTATCGGTCTAGTAACGTAGTCAATTGCTTAGGGACAATTTCACAACTCCTACCACCACTTTTCCACACTCGCTATATTTACTTTATTGCATCTTTATTTAAACAGCCCCTAGTTTCTATTTACGTACTCCTTATTATCTTGCAAACCTATCCTACCACACCTCCAAAGTACTTCTAGTTTCATACTTATTCTAGGTAAAGCGAACGTCAAGCGTGCGTAGAGTCGTATCAGTGGTCAATAGGACTTGAGAGAGTATTTGTTCTACCTTTTACCTCCTCATTGGGTTCGACACTCTTACTTATCAAAAGAGGCTACAACTATCTTGTATACTTGCGGGTCATCATTGCCTCACGCGAACCGACTTACAAGAGATGACGTCAAAAAAGTTGCATAGACCAAATAGCATTTCACGGACGGGCACATCCATGATCCTACGGATTGCAACTGGAAGTATCTGCGTCATCAGCACGTGACAATCGTGAGACTTCATCCCGCTGAACTTCTACTTTGCTGAGTCTAGGTATCTGCTTATCTTCCCCGCGTAACCGTAAGGAAGTTTTACTCCTACGAGGCAGGTGAAAACTGCTCGGTCTCCTCCTGACTTAGAGTGAAGCACGCGGGAGGGAAGTCATTTCCGGTCTTCTTGGCCTTTTTGCCTTTGTGACGACTTTCTGTGTCGTGCTTCGCCTCATCATCATCATCATTAGAGTGAAGCTCCTCCCTGATGCCCATTGATTTCAAGTCTTCCCTTGCTTTCGGCCCATCTTTGGTCCTCTTTGGCATGTTGAGTAGGGTACCAAGCAGACTCTCGCACACGTTCTTCGTGATATGCATGACATCAAGGCTGTGAGGCACAGGGTGGATCTTCAAGCACGGCAAGTCCCAGAAAATAGACCTCATTTTCCATACCTTCAACAACGGCTCTGGCGCCTTTCGCTTGTTTCCCGGCTCTGGCGCCTTTTGCTTCTTTCCCGGCAGTGGGCAATCTTTCCAATTTCTCAACAGCTCGTCTATTTTCTCGCCGCTCCTCGTACGCGGGCTTCTTCGGGGTTCGGTTTCACCATTGAACAGATCCTTGCATTTTCTCCATGAGTCATCATCGCGAAGACACCTTCGATGTCCCATGAACACAGTTTTTGAAGACCCGGGATCTCTATCTAGCTGGCGATACGTTGTGTCATCCATGCACCTGACGCATCCAGAAAATCCGTGGACCACCTGCCCCATGATATATCCGTAACCGAGATAGTCCTGCACCGTCGTGAGCACTGCGGCTCTCATAGGGAAATATTCTTTCTCTGCGGCGTCCCACGTATTGGCTGGCGTCTTCCACAGTGTGTCTAGCTCCTCTTTCAGCAGCCCCAGATATAGATTGATGTCGTTCCTGGGTTGTTTCGGCCCTTCAATTAGCATACTCATGTGAATGTACTTCCTCTTCATGCACAACCAGGGGGGAGGTTGTACATCCACACAAACATAGGCCAGGTGCTATGTGTGCTTCTCTGGCTGCCAAATGGATTGACTCCATCGATTCTCGCGCCCAGCACGATGTTCCTTGGATCATTCCCAGATTCTGGGTGTTTGAAGTTCAATGCTTGCCATGGCTCGCATCCTTAGGGTGACTCAGCATCTTGTCTTTTTTATTTATCTCCAGATCATTTGTGTCATCTTCTCTCTTATTCTCCTCCCTATCCACGTGCCAACGCAGGAGCTTTGCTACCTTAGGGTCCGCGAAATACCGCTGCACACAAGGAGCGATCGGAAAGTACCACACCACTTTTCGAGGAGCTTTCTTCCTCTTCTTGTATCGAGTGACGCCGCACACCGGACATATGGTAGACTCCGTGTGCTCGTCCTGATAAATGATGCAATTGTTCATGCACACATGGTATTTCACATGTGGTAAATCCAGAGGACACACGATTTTCTTCGCCTCCGCGAAACTGGTCGGGCACTTGTTCCCCTTGAGAAGACGTTCGTGCCAGAATGACATGTTCTCGTCGAAGCATGCGTCAGTCATTTTGTGTTTTACCGTCACCTCCAGAGCCATGAGCGTTACTTTCAGGCGGGTATCCTCGCACCTTCATCCTTCATACAATGGAGTAACCACGTCTATCTCTAGTTGATCCAGCTTGGCTTTCTCTCGGGCAGCAGCTCTTGCGTTATTCTTCTGCTTGAGAAGCAGCTCTTGAATATGAGGGTCCTGCACCCAGCCCATCGATGGTCCATCGTCGTCTGCTCCGGCATATTCAACTTCATGATCATGCCCTTCGTCTGCTCCGGCATATTCCTCATCATCATGTCCGGCATCTTCTACATGATGACTGTGTACTGCATCTACTTCGTGATCATGTCCTGGAGATTCTTCGTCTTCTCGCCCGCCCTCGCCGCTGTTGTCTTGCTGCCCTTCCTAATTTCTTGCCCGGCCCCCATGGACGACTTCCTAATCATATTCATCACATTGCCACCGATAGCCATCCATGAAACCACAGAAGAGCATGTGGTCCTGCACCTGTATGGAATCCGGGTCCGTAAGGCTCCTCAGCTTGCATCTTTGACACGGACATCTTATCTCCGTCTCGTTCTTTCGAAGCATCTCGGCCTTTGCGGAGCTCAAAAATCTATTCACGATGCCTTCGGTCATCGTGCGGACCATGGTCGCCTGCCGGGTAGAGCAAAACGATATTTTAGAACCAAGAAAAAAATTGGGATGACTTTGCCTAAAAATAGGACCAAAAAGAATGCATAGTGCCAAATTCTCGCTGAAACGGAAATGAATCAACATTCCGGCAAAATATTGGCAACTATCGCATTTCAAATACCGGTACCTGCAAACACAAACATATATGCAACACCACAAACATATACAACACCACAAACATACATAGATCTAGTTAGGCCATAAAAAGTGCATGTGCACATTGTTGGAGGGAGAAAAGGTAGATATACAACATAAAGAAAGCTTTGCCCTTACTTACCTATCAAAAAAGGTAATTTAACCACTTAATTTGGATGAATCTATGGTGCAAATGAGGTGAGGAGGAGGAGGAAGCCGAGACAAGCTTGTAGGAGGAGGTGGAGAGAATGAAGTGGGGAAAGTGAGTGTGGTAGGTGGATGTCCAAAATATCTAGTTGGTCCCAGGTTACTAATGGCGCACCACCTACAAATGCGCCATTAGTAACTCTGGTTACTAATGGTGCACCAGTTAGCTGGTGCGCCATTACTAGTTTTGCAAAAAAAAATGTTAGTAGTGGCACACCGTGTGTGTGATGCGCCATTACTAGTTTGAACTAGTAATTGCGCACTATACACTGGAGCGCCATTACTAGTTATGAAAAAAAGTAAAAAAAAATGTTAGTAGTGGCGCACGGGGTGAGTGGTGCGCTATTACTAGTTAAAACTAGTAATGGCGTACTGTGCCCTGGTGCGCCATTACTAGTTTTCGAAAAAAAAAGTTTGTTAGTAGTGGCGCACAGTGGGTGTGGTGCGCCATTAGTGTCCATCACACTAATGGCACACCAACACATGGTGTGCCACTGCTATATAGTAGTGGCGCACCACATGTGTGGTGCGCCATTAATGTCCATATTATCCATAGCCCTTTTCGTAGTAGTGTACACCTAGTGGGTTTCTACCTCTTGAGCTTGTGGTGGTTGTCCCTTGAAGAGGAAAGGGTGATGCAGCAAAGTAGTGTAAGTATTTCCCTCAGTTTTGAGAACCAAGGTATCAATCCAATAGGAGACAATGCACAAGTCACCGAATACCTGCACAAACAATCAACAACTTGCAACCAATGCGATAAAGGGGTTGTCAATCCCTTCACAGTCACTTGCAAAAGTGAGATCTGATAGAGATAGATAAACGGTAAAGTAAATATTTTTGGTATTTTTGGTTTATAGATTGGAAAGTAAAGATTGCAAAATAGTAGAACAGAACCTAGCAAGATGTAAATGAGATTCCATAATATGGAAAAGAGACCCAAGGGCCATAGGTTTCACAAGTGGCTTCTCTCAAGATAGAAAATATTACGGTGGGTGAACAAATTACAGCCAAGCAATTGATAGAAAAGAGAATAGTCATGACAATAACTAAGGCAATGATCATGAACATAGGCATCACATTCCGTGTCAAGTAGACCGACTCCTACTTGCATCTACTACTATTACTCCACACATCGACCGCTATCCAGCATGCATCTAGAGTATTAAGTTTATAAAGAACGGAGTAACGCATTAAGTAAGATGACCTGATGTAGAGGAATTAACTCAAGCAATATGATCAAAACCCCATCTTTTTATCCTTGATGGCAACAATAAAATACGTGCCTTGTTGCCCCTACTATCACTTGGAAAGGACACCGCAAGATTGAACCCAAAGCTAACACTTCTCCCATTGCAAGAAATATCAATCTAGTAGGCCAAACTAAACTGATAATTCGAAGAGACTTGCAAATATATCAAAACATGCATATAAGAATTCAGAGAAGAACCAAATAATATTCATAGATAATCTGATCATAAATCCACAATTCATCGGATCTCGGCAAACACACCGCAAAAGAATATTACATTGAATAGATCTCCAAGAACATCGAGGAGAACATGGTATGGAGAATCAAAGAGACAGAAGAAGCCATCTCGCTAATAACTATGGACCCGTAGGTCTGTGGTAAACTACTCACGCTTCATCGGAGAGGCAATGGTGTTGATGTAGAAGCCCTCCATGATTGAATCCCCCTCCGGCAGGACGCCGGAAAAGGTCCCTAGATGAGATCGCACAGGTATAGAAGGTTGCGGCGGTGGAAAAGTGGTTTCGTGGATCTCCTGGATGTTTTCAGGGTATAAGAGTATATATAGGTGAAGGAACTAGGTGAGGGGAGCTACGAGGGGCCCATGAGGGTGGGGGCGCACCCTACCCCCCTGGGCGCGCCCTCCTGCCTCATGGCTTCCTCGTTGTGTCTCCGACTTCATCTCCACATTTTCTGCTTGGCTTTCGGTCCAAGAAAGATTATCGCAAAGGTTTCATTCCGTTTGGTATTCCTTTTCTGCGAAACTCTAAAATAGGCAAAAAAAACAGAAACTAGTACTGGGCCCTCGGTTAATATGTTAGTCCCAAAAATAATATAAAATAGCATATAAAAGCCTATTAAACATCCAAAACAGATAATATAGTAGCATGGAACAATAAAAAATTATAGATATGTTGGAGACATATCAAGCATCCTCAAGCTTAATTCCTGCTCGTCCTCGAGTAGGTAAATGATAAAAACAGAATTTTTGATGTGGAATGCTACCTAACATATTTATCAATGTACTTTTCTTTATTGTAGCATGAATGTTCAGATCCGAAAGATTCAAAACAAAAGTTTAATATTGACATAAAAAATAATAATACTTCAAGCATATTAACAAGGCAATTATGTCTTCTCAAAATAACATGGCCAAAGAAAGCTTATCCCTACAAAATCATATAGTTTGGCTATGCTCCATCTCCGTCACACAAAAATACTCAAATCATGCACAACCCTGACGACAAGCCAAGCAATTGTTTCATACTTTGATGTGCTCAAACCTTTTCAACTTTCGTGCAATACATGAGCGTGAGCCATGGACATAGCACTATGGGTGGAATAGAATGGTGGTTGTGGAGAAGACAAAAAGAGGGAGATGGTCTCACATCAACTAGGTGTATCAATGGGCTATGAAGATGCCCATCAATAGATATCAATGTGAGTGAGTAGGGATTGCCATGCAACGGATGCACTAGAGCTATAAGTGTATGAAAGCTCAAAAAGAAACTAAGTGGGTGTGCATCCAACTTGCTTGCTCATGAAGACCTAGGGCATTTGAGGAAGCCCATCATTGGAATATACAAGCCAAGTTCTATAATGAAACATTCCCACTAGTATATGAAAGTGACAAAATAAGAGACTCTCTAACATGAAGATCGTGGTGCTACTTCAAAGCACAAGTGTGCAAAAAGGATAGTAATGCCCCTTCTATTTTCTCTTTTTTGGTTTGGCTTCTATTTTTTATTGGCTTCTTTGGCCTCTTTTTTCACATGGGACAACGCTCTAATGATGATGATCATCACACTTCTATTTACTTACAACTCGACAAAATACAACTCAATGCTTAGAACAAAATATGACTCTATGTGAATGCCTCCGGCTGTGTACCGGGATGTGCAATGAATCAAGAGTGACATGTATGAAAAAATTATGAACGGTGGCTTTGCCACAAATACGTACGATGTCAACTACATGATCATGTAAAGCAACATGACAATGATGGAGCGTGTCATAATAAACGGAACGGTGGAAAGTGGCATGGCAATATATCTCAGAATGACTATGAAATGCCATAATAGGTAGGTATGGTGGCTGTTTTGAGGAAGGTATAAGGTGGGTGTATGGTATCAGCGAAAGTTGCACGATACAAGAGAGGCTAGCAATGGTGGAAGGGTGAGAGTGCATATAATCCATGGACTCAACATTAGTCAAAAAGAACTCACATACTTATTGAAAAAATCTATTAGTCATTGAACGAAGTACTACGCCCATGCTCCTAGGGTGATAGATTGGTAGGAAAAGATCATCGCTCATCCCCGACCGCCACTCATAAGAAAGACAATCAATGAATACCTCATGCTCCAAATTTGTTACTCAATGGTTACCATATGTGCATGCTACGGGACTCACAAACCTCAGCACAAGTATTTTTCAAATTCACAATTACTCTACTAGCATGACTCTAATATCACCATCTTCATATCTCCAAACAATCATCAAGAATCAAACTGCTCATAGTATTCAGTGCACTTCATATGAAAGTATTTATTATATCCATCTTGGATGCCTATCATATTAGTACTAGTTTTATAACCAAAGAAAATGACCATGCTGTTCTCAAAGACTCTCAAAATAATATAAGTGAAGCATGAGAGTTCAACAATTTCTATAAAATAAAGCCACCGCCATGCTCTAAAAAGATATAAGTGAAGCACTAAAGCAATATTGCCTAGCTCAAAAAATATAAGTGAAGCACATAGAGTATTATCACGATTCATGCGTGCCTCTCCCAAAAGGTGTGTACAGCAAGGATGATTGTGGTAAACTAAAAAAACTAGTACAATGCCCGTGCGTTGCTACGGGCTACAATAATAATAAATGAATCAAATAAATGACTAAGATTGTCTTCAAGGTTGAAACTCATTTCTCCCTCATAAGTTTGGTCTTGTTCTGACATCAAACGGGTGCCCAGCGGGCTCCCAAAATCCACCCGCCTTGACAGTCCGGGCTCCATCAAATCCAGCCCATGTGTGGGGAGAAATGTGGTTGTCTGGACTATCCGCCATGTTATCTCCAGCATGTAGTCCCAACATAAAACCCCACCCCACAATGCACCCTCCCCTTTTCCTGTCGGACCCTCCCGCTCAATTTCACATCATACCTGGACATTTCTCGCTGAAGCCCTCTCCTTTAAAACTAGATGACACCCACCTCACCTTCGCATGGCACCCTCTCTCCTTCACACCGTACTTCCCCATGGACTGCCAAGGAGGAGTTCCTCACCAACCACCCTACTCTTGGCCTTGATCCCCTTCCCCGTGTTCCATCTGCTACTGCCATTAGGGGAGGACTTGGCGTGCGCCGCCCATGACTCCCCCCGAGCCAAGAAGGCAGATTTGATGTCTTTCGAGCCATTGCCACGTTCTAATATATACAGTTGAATGTCATGCATTACCATAAAACAAAAATATGATGTCCATTGTTGGGGATGCAACTGATACGCCGTCATGTCCGTTATTGACTATTAAAGCTAACACCTCTTTCATTTTTTGTTTTGGGTTTTCTTTCAATTTTGTGTGTGTGTGGTTTCCTTACCCACCATATCATCAACGCTTCGACTCACTGCGCACTCATTCCCTTCACTCCTACTACATGGATTCACTCTTGCCTCTCTTCTGGTGCGAGGAAAGAAATCATGACGCGCATATCTACTACCATCCCACCTCATGTACTCCATGCATCGCCCCTACATCTCTTCCACCTACCCAGTCCCATCCATCATCACCTGGCGAAAGGTCCAAGAAACCTCACCTTTTCACATGTCATTGCGATATCCCAACGACCGCATGAGCAATGAGACACCCGAAGGAATGCACAAGCATGTAGCTAGCTGGATAAAATAGCTGGAGGCATGAAGGATCCAACTCACCTAATAAGTAAAAACATTTCACTTCTAACACTATCTAGCATCTTGATCCCCTTTCCATGTCTATGATGAATGAGAATGAAAAACACAGGAGGGTCAACTCCAATGCAAACACATGATAAGTTAGCTAAGTGTCCCTATTAGGCATATTAAAATTGAATGTTCTATGGGCTAATTTGAATGGCATATTGAGATGCTAGATAGCTCTTTGAGACCTTTATCTCATGTTGACTACTGCTGCACCAGACAATAGACCGAGAAAAAAAATCAAATGCATCAAAGGATGGCATACAGGAGAAAAATACTATATTTTACAAATTGAAGATCAAAAGCACATATAATCATCTTTACTAATCTGCTCTAAGAGGGTATCATCCCTATAGAAATGTTATGGCCTTCACAAGTCAAAAACACATCAATGCTACTCCATATGGTTCATGATTTTTTAATTCACTTTTGGGGCACATAAATAGAGTGTACTACTGTCGTACATCATAACAGTAATTGTGTGATGTATAATTTGATAAGAGAGACACCCATGCGAAAAAAGAAAAAGAAAATAGTGCTAAACAAAACTACCATTTGTTCACATCTGTTCATGGAGAAGACAGATCCAATACGTGTTGCAAGAAAATATTTATTTCGATTGCAAGACCATTACCACGATATTAATTCCATGGAATACCTCCCCAATAATTTCTTTTCATTCGTAACATCACAAGAACTGATAGACCAATTAAAAATGTATTTATATATTAACCAAACCAACTAATCAAGTATATACATGTAGACCATACGTGTGGTTAATCGCTAATCAGGCCACGCGGACGGCGCCATGCGTGCTTGCTTCCATGTGGCTGGAGTAATGACCTATGTTCTTGGTGTTTTTCCATCCAGCAACCAAACCCTATCACCACTTGTAGTCCATGTCGAAATGGCAGTTGAACGAAGCTAAGTAATCTGAACAATTTCACAAGTACCAGGAAATAATCAAGGGAGATGCAAGAAACAAAAATTTCCAAAACATGTTCAGCTAATTATCCCAATGCTTTTGTGAACCAAGTGTATTCATTGAGGAAAGCATATAGAAGAGAACCAATTATGTATATTTTGCCTACAAAGCACGTAATATACTATAATGTTTCTTACAAGCAAAAGTAGATGATAAACAGGTCACACGGAAGAGACAAAGAGTTCATGGGTTCCAGAATAGGGAATTCCAGTGTGTATATTAACAAAAAGCTAGACGGCATAATAGTAAGGTAGCTCAACAAAAGGAAGGAACATCATTTATGGTTGCCCTGGTACTTAACTAACATGTAGAAACATTTCATCATTGCAGAGAGTATCAAAAGTTTAGCAAGCACAGTTAGAAAAGCACTAACAAAAAGCTCGCCAGCATAATAGTATACCATAATAATAATAGCACAAAACCAGGAAATTTTGATCAGATTTGCAATTCAGTCCAGAAATGTATATACTACTCCCTCTTTAAACTAATATAAGAGCGTTTAGATCACTAAAATAGTAATCTAAACAATCTTATATTAGTTTACGGAGGGAGTATAATAATAACACAACCATCAAGTCTTAATTAATTACTCCAGATCTAATTGTCTTTAAATTTTTTGATCCGCTGCTTCAGTATAGCAGTTAAAGAACATAATGAACCACTCCCAACAAATTTCAATTAACTAACCTATGGGTGGATACTGATAAAAACAACTAAATCTATAAGTAAAGTAGACTAACAAATACGCATGACCGCGGGTGCATCACTGAATGCAGAAAATTAATACCCGTATAAGGTTAACAAATTAGGCCAAAAAACTGTATACTAACACACAAGGAAAAAATCAGTAAGGTTCAGAATTCAGGCCCACAAAAGGTTTACTATACTAAAAACAACAACCAGGCAATCTAAGTTAGTTCCGCAATACAGGCCCAAAAATGCATACTGTACCAACAACACACACACACACATACACACACACAAACACACACATGCACACACACACGACGTGCTCAGCACTTCGTGCTGCTAATCACTACAACGTACATCCAAGTTGCAATGAATACACATGTGGAAGTGCCACTCAATGGTTTACCCTTCAAGAAGTAGGAACAACACTAATCAGAGATGATCAGGTTCAATACATTGCAAGGATAGCCAGAAAAAATCACCGTGCAGCCAAAAGTATACATTTTACATCTTCCAATATTGGAAAAGTTAAAAAAATAGATATAGTTTCATTTTTCATTCCGAAAGTATACACTAATGTAGTTGAAGAACAGCTCCTCTCTCTAGTTGAACAAACAGATATCGTTCAATTCTACATTCTAAAAGTGTACATTAACACGATTGAAAAACATATCACATAACCCCCAGCTGTTAAAAGTCACTTCATTTTTTTAGTAAACAAAAATTATACTCCATCTTTTCAGAATTTTGGGGCAATGCTAAGTTTCCGTCTACTAAACCAACAAAAACGAAATTCAACTCAGCTACGAGAGGTTTTGTAAAAAAAAGATTTTAGTGTGAACTTTGGTATTTCGGGTGCAACTGAAGCTAGCCACCATTCACAGTTAGACATTCTAAATCCAAATTTTAGATAATTTTCAGTTTAAACTGAAGCTGTAATATCCTACGCAATGCCACAATCGATGAACATCAAAGTAATGTTCAGTTAATTACTCAGCACCAGATAATCAATGTACCACTACATGGTCTTATAACCTCCACAATAACTAATTAATCTGCAGCAATTCTAGACATCATTAACACTTAGACACTGTAAAACCAAATTCCAGATAGATTTTCAGTTTAACCCGAGGCTATAACCCTATACGCACTACCACATTCGATGAATGGCCAAACAATGTTCAGCACTACCACATGTAGTCTGAATCTTCCCTGAACTTTTCAGTTTGACCACCCCTAGGCATATAGTTGCAGCCCGATGAAGACGACATTACTCCGTGGGAGTCTTCACAGATTCAACTCGAGCAAAGAAGAAGATTTATTAATGGATTCAAATGATTAAGACAAATCTATTGTCCTCCGGCCCAAGTGAAAGGATAAGTTTGGTAATTGGAAACATGAGTAGATACCTTGATGGAGTGGTCCTGTTCGAAGGCTAGGGACGCCTTGGAGAAGATGACCTTCCGGGTGAACAACTTCTGCAGGGACTCCACCTTGGCACCCAACTTCTTGAGGTTGCCAGTGCTCCTTCATCAATTGTAGTAGAAAAGCAATGCTAAAGAAAGAAGGAAAGCTTGTTGCTGCGAGTTCATTGCAGCATATGTACCAAAAAAATTAGAATGCACTAAGACAATATGTGAATTTATAGAGCTGGAAGAGTTCATAGCATCTGCACTTCACACAACATGTAGATTATTCACTCTTTCTGTACCATGAAAAATTCAAGAAGATTGTAGGTGGAGCCTTTTGTCAAACAACTTGCATACATGTGAGGCTAGAAAACAATTGACGACTTTGACTCCTAGTGCATCTGATGGCAGCGAGCGCACTCTCCACAGATGTATTTTCAACTTTCCATCATAGAAATGGTCAGAGAGCAGAGGGAATCATGGGGTGGTTTCTCACATAATAGGATGGCTGCTCTCGTTGGCATAATAGGAAGACAAGAGAAGCTACTTGTTGTTCAGTAGCAACGTCCAGTACAGGTATGACCAGTCCATAAGTTTGCCAAAAACTGCAACACTATGTTAACTTGAAGGTTATAAGGCAATCAAATAACTGTGAGAAACAACCAACAAGTCAGATGAGCATTATTCTTTTCTTTTGGTTGATTGCTACTTATTGATAGGAAAGCTCACTTGATGCAGCTTATATTTATTGGCATGTGAGCAAGTCAGAGACATCTTTAGAAGTTAGAAGATCTTTTTTGTGAATATAGAAATTAGAAGATCAATAGGTCACTAACATGGACGGTATATTGTCATACATTTTACCAGGAAAAAATGGATACAAGTCTCAAAACAATTCCTTGATGCTAACCAGGAACATCTGATCTATTATAAGATAAAAGATCAGGTGCCAATATTCAAAATCTCCATACCATGTAGTTTAGAAGTATATATATGGTAGTACAGATCTCAGCATGCTAAAAACGTAAGATTCATGATGGTTTTAGTATGTCTCTGGAACACATTCTGATATTTGAATCGGTAAGAATTACATCCCTACTCAATACTCACTTTTTCATGCAACTGTGCCAGAATTTCACATATTATGGATTCTAGCCATTTACATAATGGTTAGACAAACGCACCCATTTGTAGATTTGAAAGAAAATCGTTGACTCACAAAAAAGACATAACAGCAATAAAGAAAATTGGGCTAGCCATTACAAAGTCGCAACAATATTGTAGAAGATAGTGGATGGAGCTGGGTAGCGGCGAGAGCAGAGGGAGAGATCACCGGCGTTGATGGTGATGAGGAGGGGCAGCTCTCAGTGGTGGCGTAGGTCGTACCTGCCTTGGAGACGGTGGCCAAGATCGCAGAGCACGCCTGCCGCGGTTGTGGTCTGATTGGGTGCTGCTGCCATGCTACCAAGGAAATATAACCTGATCTGCAAAATGCACATCACTCATCAACGCTTCATCTCACCATGCATGTTTGTATAGCAAAAGTTACAATCTTCTAAATGTCGGAAGTAATTAAGCATTAACTTCACAGATGCAATCATTGAAAGAAAGGTATAACCTGAAAACTGAAAATAGTTTCTTCTAGTACGAATGTTAGAAAATAATTCCCTATAGTTCACATGTATTTAACAGGGAAGCAAGGAACGTCTTCATCATAAGAGCAGATAATCACCGTTTATATGCATTATCAATATTTTAGATCATGTCCTTCCTATACATAACAGTAGACTTGGTACAAAATTCAGTAACCTTTTAAAATCTTCAAGTATCAATTCTAAAATTCAACAGTACTACGTAATAACCTGAACTTGTATTCATAAGTGATATACAAGTGTAGGGAGTATACCTAATAAATTCTAAGTAGTATACAAATTCAGTCTCCGTTCTAAGATTTTTTTTATGCACATCGCTTCGGTTCACTTTCAGTTAGACTCAAATGCTTAGGCCACCATCAACCGGGAACACCCGCACCTGCAGAATTAAACAAGTTGGTAGTCATTTCCGGTGAACCTAAAGGAATCTTCAGGACTTAATCCCTAAACTGTAACATTCCAAATTTTCAATTTGGAATGTTATATATTAGATCATCATTGCATAACATATTTTATTGCATTTTGGCTTGATCCTAGAAATTTCACGCAACTCAAGGACCCACGTAGAGAGTTGGAGATTTCGTTATTTTCATATTTGAGTTTCTCAAAATTTGAAAATATGATCATTTGATTTTATTTATTTTATCTTCAAATATTTATATTATAAAAATAAGAGGGAGGGAATAAAATGACTTTCCCAAAATAAAGAAATATTGAGGATTTAATAAAAAATCAAATAAGATTTTATTTCGGAGTTTTTGGCTATTTTATTTGAATTTAGGAAAAATACACGTTTTTCAAAATTGCATTTAGGCCTCAAATAAATGTTCATCTTGTCAGGCTTGATTTTAGAGGACAGGGAAATTTATTTCGGGATTTTTGGAGTCCGTTTAGTATTTCTTTTAATTGTTTTTTCTGCCTGTCTAAATATTTTAAAAAAAAGTTACTGACCTAACCGGGCCGTGTCCAACTAGGACTCCTGGCCCGGCCGGACTTATAAGCCGGGGGATCCCGAGCCGCCAACCCAGCCCCCCGAAACCCTAGCGCCGCCCGAGCCCTGCCGCTGCCGCCGGCGATCGCCGCCGCCGCCCGCACCCGTCGCCGCCGCCCCGTCGCCGACCACCGCCGCCGCCGGATCGCCGCCGCCGCCCGCACCCGTCACCGCCGCCCGTCGCCGACCACCGCTGCCGCCGGATCGCCTCGCCGCCGACCTCGCCGGAACCTGACCCGAGGTAGCCGCCGCTGGTTTTCTTCCGGTTAACCACCTATTTTTTATATAAAACCACGGTTGTTTTTTGTTAATAGATCGGTTTTATTTTTTTTGGTTTAGTTATTTAGCGGACGTTCGTCCGTACGTTCGTTTTAACAAACGGTTTTCATCGTTTAGCCGTTGAAAGCGAACGTTCGTTTGTTAGCCCGTTCATCCGTTCTTTTCTCGGATTTTCCGCAATTATTCCAGATCGCGATTTATGATCCGATTTTCGTTTTAGTATAACTTTTCGCTCATTTATCGGAATCAGGCGATTCAAGCGCCTAGTGTTTCGTCTCGAAACCCTCTTTCTGTTTAACCAACTCAAACAAGTTTTTTCTACTGTAAAATTTGACTTAGGTCTAGATTATTAAACAAAGCTTGTTTCTTTCGCCGTTTGAATTTCGTTGCTTCGTTTGATTTGATTCTTTTTGCAAACCGGAGTTCTTAATTTGAACTTTCTGGTTAGATCCTTTATTTGAGTTTTACCTGTGCATTAGATGAGTGCTTATTGTATACTTGTTTGTTTGCGATAGAGTACCCGGAGTGCGCCACTTGCTACTACGAGTCTCTAGGTTTCATGGATCATCAGCAAGGCAAGTAACACTTTGATCATACCTCTTTATTACCTAGTTTTATTGCATTAGATCAATCCTCAAACAATTGCATAGTTAGCATGTGATTTAATATGTGGGTTTTGGGAAGTAGCTGAGGTAGTACCTATTACCTGTTTTATTATCAAACCTTTGGGAGTTACTTCTACGTTTGCTTATATTGCTATGCTATGCTAGTAGACGTGGATTGGGTGAGTGTATCCATGACAGATGTGAGATGTTATTTATTGGTTAACTTAAGGTGGCAACTTAAATTCTCATTTGGGTGGATTGAGGCACCTGGGGAACCCAGTTTTGCTTGTATATTTGGAAATCCCGGGGTACCATGTGATTCTCCTACGGACCGCCACCCAGGCTCAAAGGGATCATGAGATTATTCATGCTAGAAACTTCCATGTGCAGCCGCAAGCTACTATGGGCTCTAGCAATAGTTGATTAAGTTGTGTGAACTCTTGAAGAGGTAGAATAGCAGATGTAGGGGAAAGTAGGTGTAACTGTCTACCAGGAGTAGAGAGTTAATGCTTCTGAAAGACTGTGTCTCGGTCATCCATTTCTCAAACACCTTGTAGTGCGAGAAATCAAGTGGAGGAGATCGAATCTTGTGGGTAAAAGTGTGCAAACCTCTGTAGAGTGTATAAACTAATCATGGTTAGTCGTGTCCCCTGTTATGGACGTTTTGAGTATCTAGTACCTGGATTATCATGTGAATCTCATCATGTTACTTAATTTAATCTTGTTGGGTTAATGATTTGTTACTTAATTGGGATTGAGTTGCAGGAACCTTCTCAATGTTTAACAACCACCATGATAGTTAAATAAAATTTATTCCTTTGTTGTAGGGAAAAATTGGCTTTATGCAAAACTGTAACCATAGAGCTTTCCACCAGCCATATATGCATGTAGTATAGCATTTTTCTGTTCATTACTCTCTATGTGTTACATTGCCAGCATATTCCATGTGCTGACCCGTTTTCGGGCTGCAACGTTCATGTTGCAGACATTTCAGACGATGAGTAAGGTACCTTAGGTCGTGGTCTTATACTCAGTGATGCCGTTGGAGTTGATGGACTCGCTTATCTTCCAAGCCTTCCATTGTTATTGTTATTAGATGGCCTTAAGCCATATTTATTGTAATAAGTTCTCTTTTGAGACATTTGATGTAATAAGTGTGTGATTGCTACTCTTTTATAAATCCTTCAAGTACTGTGCATGTCAGCATTACCGATCCAAGGATGACACTGATGCACAGAGATCAGACTATTTGAGGTCTGGTCGCTACAAGATGGTATCAGAGCACACGCTGACTGTAGGACACGACCACTAAGCTAAATCCCTAGATCACTACTCTCTCTCTCTTCTCATTTCTGACTCCTCATCTATTCTACTCTTTTAGGAATGGCAGATGCAAGGAACAAGTTCACGCAACTGGATGAAGATACACCCTTTGGATGCCACTTGAAGGAAGTCACTAAGTACCTGAACATCGGAGTACCGAGCTTCACCGGGACCTACATTGCCACTTTACCAGAAGAAGAGCGTTGGATGATTCAAGTTCAAGTTCCAGGAAGGATGTTCATGCCCGTCACTGAGCCCATAGAATTTTCCTTTGATGCACCAACCTGGAGTCTAGGAAAGAGCATGGAAGCCCACATCACAATGGGACGCATTGGAGAAGTTTACCAGAAGGATCTCAAGGATACTATCTACCAGATTTGTTGGCGCTGAGATGAGCAATGGGAGATGATCAGCACCAGGAAGGATGGATCAATTGCAACTTTCATCCAGGAGTTAAACCAGCACATTCCTCGCCAGGAGAACTAGATGTGCGCAAGCATGGTAGATCTGAAGAAGGCTATGATCAAGATCACAGAGTTGGAGGAAGAACTTAAGTTTACACCCAAAGGTTATGAGAAGGAAATAACAACACTCGTGGAGAAGAATGAAGATCTGAAGAAGAAGCTAAAAGTGTTTATGGGATTTCCCGCGACTGGAGGAGAAGACGATGATTGCACTTGTATAGAGAACTACATCATCATCGATGACACCGACTCGGACCCGAACGATAGCGATGATGACTTCATTGATGAAGCTGGAGCAGATATCATGGAGTCTTCGACCGATCAATTTTTCTAGTCGACCACCATAACAGTAGTAGTATTCCCCCATTTATATATCATAGTCCGAGCACTTTTGTAACGATAGTTAGACCGTTGTATGCCCTTGTTTGAATTGATTGAAGTGATATTGTTTTCTTTTGTCTCATGTGCATATGGGTAGTGTTATTCTCTCTAGACCTCATTCTATTCTGTTTTCTCATCTTTTCTAAACCCTCAGATGCCTCCGAGACGTGACAATGGATTTGTTTACCAACCGGAGCTCACTCAGTTGATCCAGCAGCAGAATGCATTGATGCAGATGTAGTTCAGAATCAGAATCAGGGGAACAACAACAACCCACCACCACCACCACCTGTTGATCACTTAGCCCGTTTCTTGAGGCTGAATCCGCCGGTGTTCTCCAATAGCACCGAGCTGATAGTTGCAGATGATTGGCTCTGTAAGATGGGAAGGGAGTTGACCACTCAGGATGCACAGATGCGGAGAAGGTGCGCTTTGCCGCACATCAGCTTGATGGACCCGCAGCATCATGGTGGGAGAATTTTACAGCCACTTATTCTATCAACACTGTCACATGGGATCAGTTTCAGTAGGCTTTCCGTATAGCTCATGTTTCAGCAGGAGATATGGCCATGAAGAAGCGTGAGTTTCGCAACTTACGCCAAGGAGGACGTACTGTTGGCCAGTATGTGGATGACTTTAGTAAGCTAGCATGTTATGCCCCAGATGACGTTGCTACGGATGCAGGTAAGCGGGAGAAGTTTCTAGAAGGACTGAATGATGAGCTGAGCATGCAGTTGATGGTAGCAACCTTCAACAACTACCAGGAGTTGGTAGATCGAGCTCTCATGATTGAAGGGAAGCAGCAGCAGATTGACAACCGCAAGAGGAAGTATGGACAAGGGTTCTGGAGCTCAGCTTAAGCCTTGCTTTACCCCAAACTCGGGAGGACCTTTTCAGCATACCCATGGAGGAGGTAGTTCGCACAACCATAGTGGCCCCAAGAATGGTAACGTGAATGGAGGAAGCAACGGACAGAATCGTACCAACCCATCAACCCCAGCCAAGAGGGGTTTAAGCCACATTACCTGTTTCAAATGCCAGAAGACTGGACACTATGTCACTGAATGTCCTGAAGTGAAGAATGGAAATGGAAAGGGGGGCTCTTGGAAGAAGCCTAACCCTTTCAACAAGGGACAGGTAAACCACATTAGCGTGGAGGAGGTTGAAGCCCAGCCAGATGCAGTAATAGGTAAGCTTTTGGTTAAGTCATTTACTGCAATCATTCTTTTTGATACTGGTGCATCGCATTCATACATATGAAGGGGATTTGTGGATAAGTATAAACTTCCCACCAAGGTTCTTAGAACACCTATGTTAGTAAGCTCACCATGAGCGGAGTATATGGCAAGTGCAGGATGTTTTCATGTACCATTGACCATAGGCAGGCATGTTTTCCCCTCAGATTTGATAATCTTGGAGTCGCAAGGTTTGGATGTGATCCTGGGTATGGATTGGCTATCTATGTATGTAAGAAACATCGATTGCTCCAGTAAGTCGATTTTTCTTACCACCCCTGAAGGAAGAAGGATCAAGTATGTATCCCGGCACGAGCCAAAGAGGACCCAAGTGAATTCCTTATCAGGAGTTGTATAGGAGGAAGTACCAGTGGTGAAGGATTTTCCCGACGTATTTCCAGAAGAGTTGCGAGGCATGCCACCGGATAGAGCATTGAGTTTTTTATTGAACTTTTGCCAGGCACAGGGACTGTGACACCCCCAAAATTTGGCCTTGTTTTATTAAATTAAATATTTTTTTCAGGAATTAAAACTTTGGATTTCTGAGCTCCATTTTGATTTTTAAATCATTTCCTTCCCTGTTATGATGAGTTTTTGCCAAAGAGAAAACTTTTCAAATATGTTATTGGACTTGTTTAACCTCTCAAGAAAAAACTTTACTTTTATCAGTATAACTAATTAACTAACTTAATTGCTTAATCTTTACTTTCTTGAAAATAGTTTTTTTCAAGGTTAAATGGTCATATTTGAACTACAACCATTTGATGGACTCACTTAAAATTTCCACAAAAATTTGGAGATGTCATGTGATGTTTGTAAATAACTTTTTTGCAAAAATATATTTCCTTCATGAAATATTTTGAGCCCTGCACTCAATTTTCTTCTCTGGTCCAGAGTGCATTTTGCACTGCAAACCATTTCTATATTTCTTTAAAACTTCTACCAAAATTAAGGGAGGTCAGTAGGAGCCTGTTATCCCTCTTTGTGCAAAAACCTAATTATGTTCTTTAAAAAAATTGAGTGAATCAACCTCATTTCCATTCTGGACCAACTTGAGGATTTGTACAGCAACCACCTTTTTAGTTGCTCCTATACCCTTAACTATTTCTCCTACTTGTAGTCCCCCATGTTAAACCCTTAAGTCCAGGAGCATGCACCATTTAGATCATTTTTGTTCATGAAATAATGCTATTTATTTCCTGTCCAGAAATGTAGTTTTGCAAAACTTGCACTAACAAGTTTCTGCTTTTGGCCAACTAACATCACCACTCTCTCTTTCATCCACAGAGACACTGATCTGGAGATTCTGGCCACTCCAAGAAATGCCTAAGTGCCCTTGGCATTTTGTCAAACACCTGGTATGCATGGCCAGTTTTGACATGTTTTTGTCTTTGCATTGTGACCTTGCACCTCTGATCAAACCAGCATGTCCACTAGACTCCCCGTTCCTCCTAACCTAGGTCTGTTAATTGCCAGTCTCAACCAAGCTCTGTAGCATGCTCTGGCATTTTGTCGAGCACACCCAGTGCGTGCACTGGACGCGCCCAGAGCGCGCGTATTGCAGCCGCGCGCCCGAGCCGACACGCTGGCCCCCACGGCTTTGGCCCGCTCTACAGCACCACGCCACGCGCTCCCCTCCTCGCAGCAACGCGCCAAGCAGCCCCCGCCGCGCCCGGCAGGCCAAGAGCTAGCCGCCGCCGCCGCCCGACATCCCCTGCTCCGTTCAGCACCGCCCAAGCCACCCCGGCTCGCCACCTGGCCCCGGCACAGCCCGAGCTCATCCACACGGGTGTCCGCTAGCGTTCGTCGCCGCCACATCGCCCTAGCTACAGAGAGGCGGTTCGCCGGAGAGCTTATCCCCACCGCCACGGAACCGACCTCGGCGTGCTATAAATGGACACCCCGAGCCCCTCTGAGCACGCACGCGACCTCATGCTACCCCCATGGCGCTCCCCTGCCTCGCATTCGACCCGGGGAGGTCTTCTTCATCATCTCCGGCAACTCCTGCCGCCGCCACCGCCCCGGCCAAACCGGCACCTCCAGCACCTCCCCCTCTCCGTTCTCTTCACCAGGAACCTTCTCATCCTCCTGTGAACCCAACCCACTACTTGATTTTGATCGGGAACCATCGCCGCCACATAGTCACTTCGCCACCGAAGCTTTCCTCCGCCGCGGAGCTCGCCGCCGGCAGCTCCCTCCACCTCCGACAACCCCACGACCACCGGGAGAACCGCTCCGGCCGTGCGGATCCATCCCTAACTTATGGAGCCAGCGAAGAGCAGCCAAACGCCGGTGACGATCGCCGGAGCCCCGCTCCGCTCGGACAGAGGAGGGAGACGACGTGCGGCGACTGGTCAAACATGACCAGTGGGCCAGGCGGGCCCACTGTCAGCGACACCCCGCGCTGTCCACGTCAGATTAAGTGAAGACGTATTATCCCTAGTACGCTTTCCCCGCTCCGAAAGCGTATTCCCCTCCGAAACGTTTTCTTTTTCT
This sequence comes from Triticum dicoccoides, assembly GCF_002162155.2. Taxonomy (NCBI): domain Eukaryota; kingdom Viridiplantae; phylum Streptophyta; class Magnoliopsida; order Poales; family Poaceae; genus Triticum; species Triticum dicoccoides. The sequence goes on from NC_041389.1 coordinate 586,746,983, forward strand.
GTTTTATTTAAAAACAGATTTTGACCAAATCTTTGACTGGCTATAACTTTTTAAATATAAGTCCAAATGAGTTGATTCTTTTTCCTACCTTCCTCATATTTGATCTAGTTTATTTTAAGATTTATTTGAAAAAATTTCAAACAACTTTTTGGTTCTGTTTTTGAAATGTGTGTTAATTCAAATATATTTTCAAATAGGATTTTTGGGAGAGAGAAGAAACTTTCAAAAGTTTGGAGAGCACCCTGCCTTTCCACACATTGAAGGCAAGCATTCTGAATCCCGGCATAATATTTTTTTGGTGTGATCATTGATGCATTTATAACACCACCGCATTTCGAAGGACTTGTTATTTCATGTGATATGATCATATGCATGGGTGCATGTTATTGATTTCCATGCTGTTGGAAATGAACACACTTGTGATGATAATCACCCTCATGAGGTTTACATGCATACCGGCAGGAAACCGGGAAAACCTCTGCCTTGGGTAGGTATGAGTTTGTCGCCGGTCTCCGTCGGGACGGTTCTGTCTGGTATTGCATGGTAAGGTGATATGAGTGGTGACTCTGTTTGATGAAATATATTTGTTATACTAATCATGCAGGGAATACTTGAACCTCCTGAGTCGACCGTAGATCGAGTCTTATTCCAGTAACCCCCATACTTGTTTCGTACTACCACTCGTCTCTACAGCAAGTAGAGTACGGTTCAGTAAGTTGTCAACCTCTTTCTAGCACACACCGTACAGAGAGGCCATGGTGGAAGATACTGGTTGTAACTGGTAGGCAGGCCACCTGGTCCGGGAGCATGGGTGTTTCCGGTTGGGACCGAGAGGGGAGGCCACCCCTTAGAGCGCGCGATATAAATTTGATCCCATGCTATGCGAGGTTGTAGCCTCCCCACTTAGAGTTTGCTTAACAGGTGTCGTGGGTGATTCCAGACACGTGTGTGATAAGCTGGTGTGTGCAAGTTAGGTGTGTTTTCAACAAAAAGACCGTAGATGGAATTAGTCCCGATGGACTAAAGAAATCCGTTACTCGTGGGTAAAGAGTACACCCTCTGCAGAGAATAAACCTATTCGAATAGCCGTGTCCTTGGTTAAGGATTACAGTCTGGGATGGGTCAAGTGTCGGTCTTAGTGTCGGTCTTCGGAGATGAAGCTGTTAACCAGAAGATGGAATTACTACTCGAGACTTGTGATATCTATGATTATTATTATTGTTGACTAACTCGTGATATTATTGTTATTACCAAGTATCTCTGGGATGGTTCTACCTCCGGGATATTCACTATGATTGTTTATTTTAAAGCCCTTTATGTGGTGTCGCTCAGACGCCCGACTGTGGCATTTCTTTTAAAGCCCTTTATGTGGTGTCGCTCAGACGCCCGACTGTGGCATTTCTTTTAAAGCCCTTTATGTGGTGTCGCTCAGACGCCCGACTGTGGCATTTCTTTTAAAGCCCTTTATGTGGTGTCGCTCAGACGCCCGACTGTGGCATTTCTTTTAAAGCCCTTTATGTGGTGTCGCTCAGACGCCCGACTGTGGCATTTCTTTTAAAGCCCTTTATGTGGTGTCGCTCCGACACCCGACTGTGGCATTTCTTTTAAAGCCCTTTGTGTGGTGTCGCTAAGACGCCCGACTGTGGCATTGCTTGTTATTTATTTCATATAATTTTTATACTACTATGTCATTGCAATTTTATAAATAACATGCTTGCACGCATCCGAGATTTAATATATTTTGTGACTGACGGCATGAGCATAAAAATATTTTTAGCACATCATTGTTATATTGTACCTGTGTTCATAATGTTTGCGAGTACATTCAAAGTACTCACTGGCTTGTCCCTGGCTATTGTCTTGGCCAGATTTTTCCTGCACGGAGAGGAGCGACGCGATGCCAGCCCCGGAAACCACGCAATGGAGATAGCAGCCTCGCGAAGATAGGAATTTAACCTGGTCAGCTGTTCCCGTGGGGAATGGAGTCCCATAGACACAGATGTTTCACAACCCGCTTCCGCCATCAATCACTAGAAACCATTGGTTGTACCCACAGGCCAGAATGGTCTTGTACTACATATTCTGTATTTGGCTTGGAATTTCTGTATCAAGTTGGAGCCTCATCAGCTAACAGTAATCCTGGGGCTGATGAGAACGACAGTCTTTTCTGGAAATTTATTACCCAGAAAACCCGGTCGTGACAGGCTTGGTATCAGAGCCAGGCTGACCATTGGCTAATCCTATCCTAGCCAGGTCAATAAACGTAGGCAAAACAACCCACCAGACCTTAACCAAACCCCAGCCAAGCTTCTCGTGCAAGATAGCCACACAGTGACCCAACACCTTTTGGCAGTCGGTACCCAACCTATCAACCTAACCTGTCACTCATGTGCCAGTGACCGGCCCCTAAATAGTCCTTTCTCGCAAGCGTTCGAAGGAAGACTCCGTTCCCTTTTTTCTTATAAAAAGGGGCACGCTAGCTTCAACCCAGCACAGCACAGCCGCTACCCCCAAACCGAGCCACAATGCCTGGCCCTGTCGTGCACAACGAAACCACAGCAACCAACCTTGGAGGTTTTGTGACCATCCTCGCAAACCTCACCCATCGTGCCTACGCGTTAGAGGAGCCACCAGAATATGTTGTGTATCAAGGACCCATGAGCGGTGAAGACCGTCAATTCTGGGCCACTGTGCACATTTACGGTAGGAGTCTAGCACCCGAGCGCCCCTACCGGTTCACCGGAAGAACAACTTCCATTGAGCCACAAGCCATCCAGCTAGCCGCTCGAGAGGCTATAGTTCATCTCAGGCACTTGTCGCCCAGAGTTAACTGTCGCTCGTTCCACTACTTCCCCAGACGTGAAGGATATGGTAGACCACCCCAAGTTGCTAATGGAGATCACGAGACGGACCCCGCATTGTTGCACCTAGTGCGCTATGTAAGTGCACTAGAGTCACTGTTCGACCAGATCACCATTGATCTAATCGCAGCTCGTGGAGAGCTGGTTCGTCGAGCCCCGGCGAGAGAAGAAAACGAGCCCAACACCGACAACCCAGTCGTGCTGTTTGGACAACCGATCGAGACCCCGAGATCTGCCCCAGCCATCAGCCAAGGTGCTGCGATAACCCCAGAAGTGCTTCGTCGCCTTTTGGGAGCACACTCCAACGGGGTTGTGGCCAACAATCCCCGCAATGGTCATTCTCACTACCCCGACCCTGCAGTTCCTCCGCCATCTCCGACTAATCCCGGCAGAGAGACACGTGGAGAAGCCTCGACATCCACCAGGCACGCTCGTTTAGACATAAACGAGGTAGACTGAGCCGTATGAGTAGTACCAAGTTTCAAAGTATCCTCGCTTTGTAATCATGCGACCGCGTATATTAACGCAGCCTGTCTTTGTGCCTCTGTTTTAATAATAGCCTTGCATGTTTGGTCAGCGCATAGCTGCATATTCTTCCGGGCACAACTACCAAAACCAGCCCGACAACAACCACAGTAACACATCTCTTTATGAGATATGTGTATCTCTGACACTGACCTGACCTTTGGAGCCAAACTGGCAAATTTATTACTTTTCACCACGGTAAAACGATCCGGCTCCATTGCTATATAAAGGCCACCTTGTGACCTTACCCAGCAACCCTCACTTTGCGCACAACACTCACGCTTCTTCCTGTCATGCCGAACCCCAGCATTCATCTGAGAACCCCAGATGCAACCCTAGGTAGCTTTGTCAAATTATTGTGGGCTTTTACCCACAGTACCATGGGTTCTACCCAGCCACCCCAGTACGAGCTGTTCAAATCAAGGATCACCCCATCCACCTCGGAATATTGGGCAGCAGTACACATTCCTCCTGTAGACCCCAACCAAGATCCAATAGAAGTTTCCTTCGTGGGGAAATCTATGCCAACCCCACACTTGGCCATAGAAGCTGCTGCGAAAGAAGCGATTGCTCGTCTTCGATCCACAGTACCCTATGCCCGCGAACGAGGATATTATTACTTCCCAAGTCGTGCAGCACCCGGAGAAATAACGTCTTTTCCCGGTGGGCGGATTGAGAGAGACCCAGTTCTGGCCAACCTTATCCAGTACATCATAGCTCAAGAGCATTTAAACCAGCAAGTGATGGATTATCTCCAGAACCTCGCAGATTTAAATCCTCAGGTTGCCATCGGCAGACCACTGAGACCCGACCCGGAGAGACGCATTCATCGACTGGTCAATCCACTTCCTCCAATAGAAGAGGAGTGTATTCCTTTACCAGAGACATTTTATCAGGACCCCGTCCAGTTACCGTTTTCACTTTAGATGTTACTATTGTATTTGTTCCTTGCAGCATTTATTTATGTATGTGACTTATGCGTGATACCCTGAGTTTGTACGGCAAGTTAATTATTTGGCTTCTGCTCATGTGTGTAGTTTTCTTGTGGTTTACGCTCCTTTAAAGTAACTGTTTTCCCCTCGCGAAACCCTGGAGTGAGATTTTCTTTTCCCTGAGTTGCTACATCTACACTTTCTCACGACGTGGATTATTTAATTTCACTCAGCACCACGAGCAGACTCGCAACCATAATCATTCGGACACATACACTGTTTGCAAAACTTTGCAACGGTGTTACATCCAGCTAATCACCCCCCTAACAATAGTTAGCACCGGGCATACTTCATCTACTCCTCATGATCACCACCACCGCGGAGAGCCAACACCCGAGCCGCAGCATCGCGATACTCGTCGAAGATCATCGCGCACAGGAGCACAGAGAGCCCCAGCAGCGTCGCCAGCCCTCCGCATATCAGGATCACAAACAAGTCCGGCATCGCCTCCGCCATTAGAGCCTCGACCGAGCTTCTGTAAGCAGTAGCGGAGAAATAAGGAGGAGGAGAAGTGAGGCCAGGTGTAAGGAGGAAGAGAGAGGCACCCCAGCCGTTTTTATAGCTCGAGCTCGGTGTACGGTGGGCGAAGTCCACCAACGCCGCTCGTCGCCGATCGCCGGTGTTCGGAGTCGAATCCACGAGCAGTGCCGATAGCGCACTGGCCCGCGAGCTGAGTGCACGCTGCACCAGCAGCTAGCGCGCCGCGCACTACCACGGTACGGCCTAGATGCCCTACACACTAGGCGTCGCCGGTGGAGAAAGCGCGCGGGAGAGAGGAGGAAGATAGGTCCAGAGGGAGAAGAAGAGGAGACTGACAGTGGACCCCGGGTCCACCTGTCAGCCAGAGAGAGCACTATGCTCTCGGGTGCGATCAGCGTATATCTAAATTTAGGAGTTATCCTAAGTTTATATCCAGCGTAGAAATCGCCCGTTTTTGTCTCGGACCGTAGACTTTTCCGCGCAGCACCAGTTTTCGCACGGTGGTTTTTCACCACTTATTGCCCTCTCACTATAGCTACATCTTTATTGCGTAAATATTCTCTTAACACCACTTTTAGCAAATCTCGAGGACGAGATTTTTCTTAAGGGGGATAGTATTGTGACACCCCAAAAATTTGGCCTTGTTTTATTAAATTAATTTTTTTTTCAGGAATTAAAACTTTGGATTTCTGAGCTCCATTTTGATTTTTAAATCATTTCCTTCCCTGTTATGATGAGTTTTTCCCAAAGAGAAAACTTTTCAAATATGTTATTGGACTTGTTTAACCTCTCAAGAAAAAACTTTACTTTTATCAGTATAACTAATTAACTAACTTAATTGCTTAATCTTTACTTTCTTGAAAATAGTTTTTTTCAAGGTTAAATGGCCATATTTGAACTACAACCATTTGATGGACTCACTTAAAATTTCCACAAAAATTTGGAGATGTCATGTGATGTTTGTAAATAACTTTTTTGCAAAAATATATTTCCTTCATGAAATATTTTGAGCCCTGCACTCAATTTTCTTCTCTGGTCCAGAGTGCATTTTGCACTGCAACCCATTTTTATATTTCTTTAAAACTTCTACCAAAATTAAGGGAGGTCAGTAGGAGCCTGTTATCCCTCTTTGTGCAAAAACCTAATTATGTTCTTTAAAAAAATTGAGTGAATCAACCTCATTTCCATTCTGGACCAACTTGAGGATTTGTACAGCAACCACCTTTTTAGTTGCTCCTATACCCTTAACTATTTCTCCTACTTGTAGTCCCCCATGTTAAACCCTTAAGTCCAGGAGCATGCACCATTTAGATCATTTTTGGTTCATGAAATAATGCTATTTATTTCCTGTCCAGAAATGTAGTTTTGCAAAACTTGCACTAACAAGTTTCTGCTTTTGGCCAACTAACATCACCACTCTCTCTTTCATCCACAGAGACACTGATCTGGAGATTTTGGCCACTCCAAGAAATGCCTAAGTGCCCTTCGCATTTTGTCAAACACCTGGTATGCATGGCCAGTTTTGACATGTTTTTGTCTTTGCATTGTGACCTTGCACCTCTGATCAAACCAGCATGTCCACTAGACTCCCCGTTCCTCCTAACCTAGGTCTGTTAATTGCCAGTCTCAACCAAGCTCTGTAGCATGCTCTGGCATTTTGTCGACCACACCCAGTGCGTGCACTGGACGCGCCCAGAGCGCGCGTATTGCAGCCGCGTGCCCGAGCCAACACGCTGGCCCCCACGGCTTTGGCCCGCTCTGCAGCACCACGCCACGCGCTCCCCTCCTCGCAGCAACGCGCCAAGCAGCCCCCGCCGCGCCCGGCAGGCCAAGAGCTAGCCGCCGCCGCCGCCCGACAGCCCCTGCTCCGTTCAGCACCGCCCAAGCCACCCCGGCTTGCCACCTGGCCCCGGCACAGCCCGAGCTCATCCACACGGGTGTCCGCTAGCGTTCGTCGCCGCCACGTCGCCCTAGCTACAGAGAGGCGGTTCGCCGGAGAGCTTATCCCCACCACCGCGGAACCGACCTCGGCGTGCTATAAATGGACACCCCGAGCCCCTCTGAGCACGCACGCGACCTCATGCTACCCCCATGGCGCTCCCCTGCCTCGCATTCGACCCGGGGAGGTCTTCTTCATCATCTCCGGCAACTCCTGCCGCCGCCACCGCCCCGACCAAACCGGCACCTCCAGCACCTCCCCCTCTCCGTTCTCTTCACCAAGAACCTTCTCATCCTCCTGTGAACCCAACCCACTACTTGATTTTGATCGGGAACCATCGCCGCCACATAGTCACTTCGCCACCGAAGCTTTCCTCCGCCGCGGAGCTCGCCGCCGGCAGCTCCCTCCACCTCCGACAACCCCACGACCACCGGGAGAACCGCTCCGGCCGTGCGGATCCATCCCTAACCTCTGGAGCCAGCGAGGAGCAGCCAAACGCCGGCGACGATCGCCGGAGCCCCGCTCCGCTCGGACAGAGGAGGGAGACGACGCGCGGCGACTGGTCAAACATGACCAGTGGGCCAGGCGGGCCCACTGTCAACGACACCCCGCGCTGTCCACGTCAGATTAAGTGAAGACGTATTATCCCTAGTACGCTTTCCCCGCTCCGAAAGCGTATTCCCCTCCGAAACGTTTTCTTTTTCTGTTTTATTTAAAAACAGATTTTGACCAAATCTTTGACTGGCTATAACTTTTTAAATATAAGTCCAAATGAGTTGATTCTTTTTCCTACCTTCCTCATATTTGATCTAGTTTATTTTAAGATTTATTTGAAAAAATTTCAAACAACTTTTTGGTTCTGTTTTTGAAATGTGTGTTAATTCAAATATATTTTCAAATAGGATTTTTGGGAGAGAGAAGAAACTTTCAAAAGTTTGGAGAGCACCCTGCCTTTCCACACATTGAAGGCAAGCATTCTGAATCCCGGCATAATATTTTTTTGGTGTGATCATTGATGCATTTATAACACCACCGCATTTCGAAGGACTTGTTATTTCATGTGATATGATCATATGCATGGGTGCATGTTATTGATTTCCATGCTGTTGGAAATGAACACACTTGTGATGATAACCACCCTCATGAGGTTTACATGCATACCGGCAGGAAACCGGGAAAACCTCTGCCTTGGGTAGGTATGAGTTTGTCGCCGGTCTCCGTCGGGACGGTTCTGTCTGGTATGGCATGGTAAGGTGATATGAGTGGTGACTCTGTTTGATGAAATATATTTGTTATACTAATCATGCAGGGAATACTTGAACCTCCTGAGTCGACCGTAGATCGAGTCTTATTCCAGTAACCCCCATACTTGTTTCGTACTACCATTCGTCTCTACAGCAAGTATAGTACGGTTCAGTAAGTTGTCAACCTCTTTCTAGCACACACCGTACAAAGAGGCCATGGTGGAAGATACTGGTTGTAACTGGTAGGCAGGCCACCTGGTCCGGGAGCATGGGTGTTTCCGGTTGGGACCGAGAGGGGAGGCCACCCCTTAGAGCGCGCGATATAAATTTGATCCCATGCTACGCGAGGTTGTAGCCTCCCACTTAGAGTTTGCTTAACAGGTGTCGTGGGTGATTCCAGACACGTGTGTGATAAGCTGGTGTGTGCAAGTTAGGTGTGTTTTCAACAAAAAGACCGTAGATGGAATTAGTCCCGATGGACTAAAGAAATCCGTTACTCGTGGGTAAAGAGTACACCCTCTGCAGAGAATAAACCTATTCGAATAGCCGTGTCCTTGGTTAAGGATTACAGTCTGGGATGGGTCAAGTGTCGGTCTTAGTGTCGGTCTTCGGAGATGAAGCTGTTAACCAGAAGATGGAATTACTACTCGAGACTTGTGATATCTATGATTATTATTATTGTTGACTAACCCGTGATATTATTGTTATTACCAAGTATCTATGGGATGGTTCTACCTCCGGGATATTCACTATGATTGTTTATTTTAAAGCCCTTTATGTGGTGTCGCTCAGACGCCCGACTGTGGCATTTCTTTTAAAGCCCTTTATGTGGTGTCGCTCAGACGCCCGACTGTGGCATTTCTTTTAAAGCCCTTTATGTGGTGTCGCTCAGACGCCCGACAGTGGCATTTCTTTTAAAGCCCTTTGTGTGGTGTCGCTAAGACGCCCGACTGTGGCATTGCTTGTTATTTATTTCATATAATTTTTATACTACTATGTCATTGCAATTTTATAAATAACATGCTTGCACGCATCCGAGATTTAATATATTTTGTGACTGACGGCATGAGCATAAAAATATTTTTAGCACATCATTGTTATATTGTACCTGTGTTCATAATGTTTGCGAGTACATTCAAAGTACTCACTGGCTTGTCCCTGGCTATTGTCTTGGCCAGATTTTTCCTGCACGGAGAGGAGCGACGCGATGCCAGCCCCGGAAACCACGCAATGGAGATAGCAGCCTCGCGAAGATAGGAATTTAACCTGGTCAGCTGTTCCCGTGGGGAATGGAGTCCCATAGACACAGATGTTTCACAACCCGCTTCCGCCATCAATCACTGGAAACCATTGGTTGTACCCACAGGCCAGAATGGTCTTGTACTACATATTCTGTATTTGGCTTGGAATTTCTGTATCAAGTTGGAGCCTCATCACCTAACAGTAATCCTGGGGCTGATGAGAACGGCAGTCTTTTCTGGAAATTTATTACCCAGAAAACCCGGTCGTGACAGGGACAATATCTAAGAGACCATACAAGATGCCCACACAGGATTTGGAGGAAATTAAGAAGCAGATTAAGGAGCTACTGGATAAAGGGTATATTCGCCCAAGTTTGTCACCTTGGGGATTGCCAGTGCTGCTAGGGGAGAAGAAGGATGGATCATTAAGGATAGTTGTTGATTATCGAGGATTGAATGAAGTGACAATCAAGAACAAGTACCCACCGCCGATGATCAATGATTTGTTTGACCAGTTGCAAGGAGCTAAGGTATTTTCCAAGATCAATCTGCGATCAGGATACCACCAGTTGAAGATCCGAGAGCAGGATATACCTAAGACGACTTTTACCACCAAGTACGGGCTGGATGATTATACCGTTATGTCATTTGGTCTGACTAACACACCTGCCTATTTCATGAACATGATGAACAAGGTGTTTATAGAGTTTTTGGATCAGTTTGTCATCATGTTCATTGATGACATTATGGTCTATTTGAAGAATGAAGAGGAGCATAAGGAGAATTTGCGTTTGGTACTTGGGAAGCTCAGAGAACATCAGTTATATGCCAAGTTCAGCAAGTGTGAATTCTGGTTGAAGGAAGTTGGATTCCTCGCACATGTTATATCCGGAGAAGGAATAGCAATAGACCCCACCAAAGTGGTCACTCTGACTAATTGGGAAGCCCCAACGACAGTTGGAGAGATCCAGAGTTTTCTTGGACTCGCAGGATACTATCGGAGGTTCATTGAGAATTTCTCGAAGATTGCAAAGCCCATGATGGAGTTGTTAAAGAAGGACACCAAGTTCAAATGGACTGAGGAATGTGAGGCCAGTTTTTAGGAGTTGAAGAAATGTTTGGTTACATCACCCGTGTTGATTCTACCAGATCAGCGCAAGGATTATGAGGTGTATTGCGACGCTTCACGTCGAGGACTTGGAGCAGTGCTTATGCAGGAGGGAAGAGTTGTTTCGTATGCCTCATGACAGCTTAAGCCCCATGAGTTGAATTATGCTACACATGATTTGGAGTTAGCAGCTGTAGTGCATGCATTGAAGACATGGAGACATTTTCTCATCGGAAATCATTGTGAGGTGTACACAGATCATAAGAGTTTGAAGTACATCTTCACACAGAAGGAGTTGAATCTCAGGCAAAGGAGATGGTTGGAGATCATCAAGGATTATGATATGAGATTGCATTATCACCCAGGAAAGGCTAACGTAGTAGCCGATGCGTTGAGCCGCAAGAGCCATGTCAACACACTCTTGACCGAAGAGTTACCGAAGGAGTTAGCCGAGGATCTTCGCGAGCTATGTTTGGAGATAGTTCCGAGAGGCTATGTTGCATCATTGGATATTCAGTCGACTTTGATGGATAAGATCAGAGAAGCTTAGAAGACTGACAAGGAGATTGTCGAGATAAAGGAGAGGATGAGCAAAGGAAAAGCTAAAGGATTTAGTGAGGATGAGAACAATACCTTATGGTTTGAAGACCGCGTTTATGTGCCTAATGACCCGGAGATCGGGAAGTTGATTCTGCAAGAGGCCCATGATTCGCCGTACTCGATTCACACAGGAAATACCAAGATGTATCTGGATTTGAAGGACACTTTCTGGTGGACCGGAATGAAGAAGGATATTGCGGAGTATGTAGCAGTATGTGATGTATGTCAAAGAGTGAAGGCAGAGCATCAGAAGCCAGCAGGATTGCTACAGCCATTGTTGATACCCGAATGGAAGTGGGATAAACTAGGCATGGATTTTATAACGGGATTGCCCAGGACTCATTCCGGCTATGACTCGATATGGGTTGTAGTCGATCGTTTGACGAAGGTAGCTCATTTCATCCCAGTGAAGACCACTTATACCAGTGCTAAGATGGCGAAGATATACATGACCAGAATTGTATGTTTGCATGGAGTCCGAGGAGCATTGTATCAGATAGAGGAACCCAGTTTACCTCAAAGTTCTGGAATCAGTTGCACGAAACTTTGGGTACCAGGCTAGACTTCAGTACAGCCTTTCATCCACAGACAGATGGACAGACCGAGAGAGTCAATCAGATTCTGGAGGACATGCTGAGAGCTTGTGCGCTAGATTATGGATCTAGTTGGGACGAGAATTTGCCATATGAATAGTTCTCTTACAACAACAGTTATCAATCCAGTTTAAAGATGGCCCCTTTCGAAGCCTTGTACGGAAGGAGGTGCAGGAGACCGTTGTTGTGGGACGAAGTTGGAGACCGTTAGTTTTTTGGGCCAGATTTGATTCAGGAGTCTGAACAGAAGGTGAAGTTGATTTGCGATAGACTCAACGTAGCCCAGTCCAGGCAGAATAGCTATGCAGATTCTAAACGCAAGGAGAAATTTACGAAGTCGGAGACAGAGTTTATCTTCGTGTATCCCCACTTCGAGGAGTTAAGCATTTTGGAGTTAAAGGAAAGTTAGCGCCATGTTTTGCAGGACCATACAAAGTTTTGGAACGTATGGGAGAAGTTGCTTACAAGTTGGAATTGCCCGAAGGATTGTCGGGAGTTCATGATGTGTTCCACGTTTCTCAGTTGAAGAAGTGCCACGCAGAGATGGCTGACATACCGCTGAGAGATACAGTGCCGCTGGAAGCGATTCAACTGGATAGTGATTTGACCTATGAGGAGAAACCACTCAAGTTTCTTGAGTTTGCCAGCCGAGTCACACGCAGCAAGGTTATCAAGTTTTGCAAAGTTCAGTGGAGCCACCATACCGAAGATGAAGCCACCTGGGAGCGAGAGGAAAATCTACTGAAGGACCACCCTCACCTATTTTCTAGCCAACCCGAATCTCGAGGGCGAGATTCATCTTAAGGGGGGTAGGTTTGTAACATCCCAAATTTTCAATTTGGAATGTTATATATTAGATCATCATTGCATATCATATTTTATTGCATTTTGGCTTGATCCTAGATATTTCACGCAACTCAAGGACCCATAGAGAGAGTTGGATATTTCGTTATTTCCATATTTGAGTTTTCTCGAAATTTGAAAATAGGATCATTTGATTTTATTTATTTTATCTTCAAATATTTCTATTATAAAAATAAGAGAGAGGGAATAAAATGACTTTCCCAAAATAAATAAATAATGAGGATTTAATAAAAAATCAAATAATATTTTATTTCAGAGTTTTTGGCTATTTTATTTGAATTTAGGAAACATGCGCGTTTTTCAAAATTGCATTTAGGCCCCAAATAAATGCTCATCTTGTCCGGCTTGATTTTAGAGGATGGGGAAAATTTATTTCAGGATTTTTGGCGTCCATTTAGTATTTCTTTTAATTGTTTTTTTCTTCGCGTCTTAATATTTTAAAAAAAAGTTACCGACCTAACCGGGCCGTGTCCAACTAGGACTCCTGGCCCGACCGGCCTTATAAGCCGGGGGAGCCCGAGCCGCCAGCGCAGCCCCCCCGAAACGCTAGCACCGCCCGAGCCCTGCCGCCACCGCCGCGTTTCGCCGCCGCTGCCGCCGGAGATCGCCGCTGCCG
>NC_041389.1:586760688-586799625 GCF_002162155.2 Triticum dicoccoides
GACGCCGCCGCCGCCCGCGCCCGACGCCACCGCCGCCCCGACGCCCCGCTGCCGACCACCGCTGCCGCCGGATTGCCTCACCGCCATCGCCGCCGACCTCGCCGGACCCTGACCCGAGGTAGCCGCCGCCGCCGACGGTTTTCTTCCGATTAACCGCCCGTGTTTTATATAAAACCGCGGTTTTATTTTTAATAGATCGGTTTTATTTTTTTCGGTTTAGTTATTTAGCGGACGTTTGTCCGTACGTTCGTTTTAATGAACGATTTTTGTCGTTTAGCCGTTGACAGCGAATGTTCGTTCATTAGCCCGTTTGTCTTTTTTTTCTTTTTCTCGGATTTTCCGCGATTATTCCAGATCGTGATTTCTGATCCGATTTTCGTTTTAGTATAACATTTCGCTCATTTATCAAAATCAGGCGATTCAAGTGCCTAGAGTTTTGTCTCGAAACCCTCTCTCCGTTTAACCAACTCAAACAAGTTTTTGCTACTGTAAAATTTGACTTAGGTCTAGATTAGTAAACGAAGCTTGTTTCTTTCGCCGTTTGACTTTCGTTGCTTCGTTTGATTTGATTCTTTTTGCAAACCGGAGTTCTTAATTTGAACTTTCCGGTTAGATACTTTATTTGAGTTTTACCTGTGCATTAGATGAGTGCTTATTGTATGCTTTTTTGTTTGCGATAGAGTACCCGGAGTGCGCCGCTTGCTACTACGAGTCTCAAGGTTTCACGGATCATCAGCAAGGCAAGTAACACTTTGATCATACCTCTTTATTACCCAATTTTATTGCATTAGATCAATCCTCAAACAATTGCATGGTTAGGATGTGATTTAATATGTGGGTTTTGGGAAGTAGCTGAGGTAGTACCTATTATCTGTTTTATTATCAATCCTTTGGGAGTTACTTCTACGTTTGCTTATATTGCTATGCTATGCTAGTAGACGTGGATTGGGTGAGTGTATCCATGATAGATATGAGATGTTATTTAATGGTTTACTTAAGGTGGCAACTTAAATTCTCATCTGGGTGGATTGAGGCACTTGGGGAACCCAGTGTTGCTTGTAATTTTGGAAATCCTGGGGTACCGTGTGATTCTCCTATGGACCACCACCCAGGCTCAAAGGGATGATGAGATTATTCATGATAGAAACTTCTGTGTGCAGCCGCAAGCTACTATGGGCTCTAGCAATAGTTGATTAAGTTGTGTGAACTCTTGAAGAGGTAGACTAGCAGATGTAGGGGAAAGTAGGTGTAACTGTCTACCCGGAGTAGAGCGTTAATGCTTCTGAAAGACTGTGTCTCGGTCATTCGTTTCTCAAACACCTTGTAGTGCGAGAAATCAAGCGAAGGAGATTGAGTCTTGTGGGGAAAAGTGCGCAAACCTCTATAGAGTGTATAAACTAATCATGGTTAGCCATGTCCCCTGTTATGGACGTTTTGAGTATCTAGTACCTGGATTATCATGTGAATCTCATCATGTTACTTAATTTAATCATGTTGGGTTAATGATTTGTTACTTAATTGGGATTGAGTTGCAGGAACCTGCTCAATGTTTAACAACCACCATGATAGTTAAATAAAATTTATTCCTTTGTTGTAGGGAAAAATTGGCTTTATGCAAAACTGTAACCATAGAGCTTTCCACCAGCCATATATGCATGTAGTATAGCATTTTTCTGTTCATTACTCTCTATGTGTTACATTGCCAGCATATTCCATGTGCTGACCCATTTTCGGGCTGCAACGTTCATGTTGCAGACTTTTCAGACGACGAGTACGGTGCCTTAGGTCGTGGTCTTATACTCAGTGATGCTGTTGGAGTTGATGGACTCACTTATATTCCAAGCCTTCCGTTGTTATCATTATTAGATGGCCTTAAGCCATATTTATTGTAATAAGTTCTCTTTTGACACATTCGATGTAATAAGTGTGTGATTGCTACTCTGTTATGAATCCTTCAAGTACTGTGTGTGTCGGCATTACTGATCCAGGGATGACACTGATGCATAGAGATCAGACTGTTTGTGGTCTGGTCGCAACATAAACTGCCCCATATTTCATGCCCAAAAGCCCAAATGCACAAAATTTCACTCGTATTCTGGACACAATGGCACTAGTACGATTTTAGTCGAACAAGTAGTAAGCGAAGTAAACATACTACACCATCATGCTGGTATGAAGTACGAACCTGTTACTGGTGAACAACCGCATCAGAAGTTCCTGAAATAATTACGTCGTACGTACATACAACGGCACCAGTACATAGCACAAAATTACTTCCCAAAAAATAGATAGCACAAAATTACGTCATATGTACAAGATTCAGGCCTGCAGTGAGCCTCTCACATGGTCATCTCATTGAAGCGGCGCTTGATGGCCTTCCAGCCTTCCTGACAGGAATGAACCACACCCCATCATTGATATATTTCCATCCCCATTACTCGTCACAGGAGCTACATGCCACCATGAGGTGAGAGGAAGGGGATGGTCGAGGATGGAGTGGAAGGAGGTGCGGAGGGGACATGGGTGAGTTACCTATGTGGTGAGGTCGGAGGCGACGATGCAGGGAGGCACGGCGACGCAGGAGGCTGGCAGGGGTCGTAGTGCCATCCCCATGGCCAGCTCGATTCACTTTCCTCGCTGCCATCCGCCACTCCCATGGAGAGGAGACGGCATGGCGCCCGCCGAGTGCAGCTGGGGCGGCAACCGGCGAAGTAGAGCGGCGCGCTGCCACTGTCTTTGCCTCCTCTGTGGTATAACGGGCGATGAGTGCGCGAGGCAGTTCGGGACGCAAGGGGAGGGGCCATGGCAGGGGAGGCGGCGCTGGGATAGGGAGCGACGGGGATGCTCGGGCGCTCGGAGAGGGAGCGATGGTGACGCACGAGAACGAGGCGATGGTTGCGGTGGCAGATCCGCGAAGGCGACAGTGCCAGGAAGATCGCATCAGGGGGATCGAGAGGAGCTATGTTTTGTGTGTTGTGATTTTTTTGGGTGGGTGCATGGGGTGGGGTGCGGGAAGGGGACGAAAAAAACTGATGAAAAAAACTCGGACAAAAGTGGTGGTACGAAAATAAACCCGGAACGTAGACTACCAACTGAGACATTACGAGTAGAGAAAAGACTCAAATCATACAAGATGCTCCAAGCATAACACATATCATGTGGTGAACAAAAATATAGCCTCAAGTAAAGTTACCGATATACGAAGACGAAAAAGGGGATGCCTTCCGGGGCATTCCCAAGCTTAGGCTTTTGTTTGTCCTTGAATTTTACCTTGGGGTTCCTTGGGCATCCCCAAGCTTAGGCTCTTGCCACTCCTTATTCCATGGTCCATCAAATCCTTACCCAAAACTTTAAAACTTCACAACACAAAACTCGACAGAAAATGTCATGACCCCCGTTAGTATAAGAAAATAAATCACCACTTTAATGTACTATTGCAAACTCCTTATTTATTTATATTGGTGTAATATCTACTGTATTCCAACTTCTCCATGGTTTATACCCCGATACTACCCATAGATTGATCAAAATAAGCAAACAACACGCGAAAAATAGAATCTGTCAAAAACAGAATAGTCTGTAGTAATCTGTAACTCTAGAATACTTCTGTAACTCTACAAATGCCACAAAATTCGGAAAACCTGCGAAATTTGTGTACCAATCCATATCAAAAATAATCATATCAAAATCACATTTCTGTGAATTTTCAAAACTAATTTACTAAGCGCAAAAGTTTCTGATTTTCAGCAGAATCAACACAACTATCACTATAAGCTATCCTAAAGGTTTAACTTGGCAAAAACACTAATTATAACATAAAACCACATCTAACCAGAGGTTAGATGAATTATTTATTACTAAACAGGAGCAAAAGTTAAAGAACAAAAATAAAGTTGGGTTGCCTCCGAACAAGCGCTATCGTTTAACGCCCCTAGCTAGGCATAAAAACGCAAATAGATCTAGGTATTGCCATAATAATGATAAGTTAAATCTCGAAAACTCATCTCGCACTCCCTATGTTCAGCAGCAAGTTTTCTTTGTGGCAAGCAAAAGTAATCAAAAGAGCTAAATTTAATGGGACAGAAATCCCCAAGATCAAGCTTGGGAGGAATTGTTTCCTCCTTTGGCCCTTCATATTGTACAACCAACTAATCATTATAGGTGTTCTTTTGGCAAAAAGTCATGAGCCTTTGTTCAAGAGAGAAACCCAACCCGTTGTTCTGAATAGCAAAATTATCATTTAGTTTGGAAATCCTATCAACTAGAACATCGGTAGGAACCCTCTTTCTTAGATTTTCATTGTAAGCAACATGATCTAAGGATCGTAAACACATTACTTCTTCTTGGTTAAAGAGAATTGCTTCTATGGGAGGACGACCGGCGTCCACCCAATAATGCACAAAAATTTCATTAGCCTCTTTTATTATAAATCTAAACTCGTGAGCTAGAAAGATGGTAGCCGCGCACTTAACAGAAGAATGCTCGATATTAGAAAACTCTAGGAAAATCCTTTGTATGCAAGGATGCATGTGAATAAATTTTCTTTCAAGTTCAACTACGAGAAAAGATATAGCATCCACAGGACTACTAGTTTTATGAAGAATAGACCCACCCATAGTGGGTAAAGAAACAGCACAAGTAAAGAAATCTAGAATAACCCCATTTCCAATAATATTGCCACAACCAATGCGGAACTTTTTAGTGTGTAAAATAGTAGGTTCTTCATGAGGATTATCAAAAGGATCAAATTTCCCTCCATCATTACTACTATCCTTTTCAAAGATAACCTCCCGAATTTCAGACATAATGGCAACAAACCAATCTAACAAACGAGCAACCAGAAATAAGACGAATTGAAGAAGGGCGAAGAAAAGGAAAATGTTTTAGAAAATCATTTCACAAGTGGGGGAGAGGAAAACGAGAGGCGAATGGAGAATAATGTAATGCAAGAGAGAAGATTTTATGATGGGTACTTGGTATGGCTTGACTTGACGTAGATCTCCCCGGCAACGGCGCCAGAAATCCTTCTTGCTACCTCTTGAGCTTGCGTTGGTTTTCCCTTGAAGAGCAAAGGGTGATGCAGGAAAGTAGTATAACTATTTCCCTCAGTTTTGAGAACCAAGGTATCAATCCAGTAGGAGACAACGCACAAGTCACCGAATACCTACAGAAACAATCAACAACTTGCACCCAACGCGATAAAGGGGTTGTCAATCCCTTCACGGTCACGTGCAAAAGTGAGATCTGATAGAGATAGATAAACGGTAAAGTAAATAATTTTTGTATTTTTGGTTTATAGATTGGAAAGTAAAGATTGCAAAATAGTAGATCGGAAACTAGCAAGATGTAAACGAGATTCAATAATATGGAAAAGAGACCCGGGGCCATAGGTTTCACTAGTGGCTTCTCTCAAGATAACAAATATTATGGTGGGCGAACAAATTACTACCGAGCAATTGATAGAAAAGCGCATAGTTATGACGATATCTAACGCAATGATCATGAACATAGGCATCACGTCCATGTCAAGTAGACAGACTCCTGCCTACATCTACTACTATTACTCCACACATCGATCGCTATCAAGCATGCATGTAGAGTATTAGTTTCATAAAGAACGGAGTAACGCATTAAGTAAGATGACATGATGTAGAGGAATTAACTCAAGCAATATGATGAAAACCCCATCTTTTTATCCTCGATGGCAACAATACAATACGTGCCTTGCTGCCCCTACTGTCACTAGAAAAGGACACCACAAGATTGAACCCAAAGCTAAGCACTTCTCCCATTGCAATCAATCTAGTAGGCCAAACTAAACCGATAATTCGAAAAGACTTGCGAACATATCAAATCATGCATATAAGAATTCAGAGAAGAACCAAATAATATTCATAGATAATCTGATCATAAATCCATAGTTCGTCGGATCTCGGCAAACACACCGCAAAAGAATATTACATCAAATAGATCTCCAAGAACATCGAGGAGAACATGGTATTGAGGAGGAAAGAGAGAGAAGAAGCCATCTAGCTAATAACTATGGATCTGAAGGTCTGTGGTAAACTACTCACGCTTCATCGGAGAGGCAATGGTGTTGATGTAGAAGCCCTCCGTGATCGAATCCCCCTCCGGCAGGACGCCGGAAAAGGTCCCTAGATGGGATCTCACGGGTACAGAAGGTTGCGGCAGTGGAAAAGTGGTTTCGTGGCTCTCCTAGATGTTTTCAGGTTATAAGAGTATATATAGGCGAAGGACCTAGGTCAGGGGAGCTATGAGGGGCCCATGAGGGTGGGGGCGCGCCCTCCTACCTCGTGGCTTCCTCGTTGTGTCTCCGACTTCATCTCCAAGTCTTCTGGTTTGCTGTCGGTCCAAGAAAGATCATCTCGAAGGATTCATTCTGTTTGGACTCCATTTGGTATTCCTTTTCTGCGAAACTCTAAAATAGGAAAAAACAGAAACTGGCACTAGGCCCTCGGTTAATAGGTTAGTCCCAAAAATAATATAAAATAGCATATAAATGCCTATTAAACATCCAAAATAGATAATATAGTAGCATGGAACAATAAAAAATTATAGATATGTTGGAGACGTATCATGGGTGCACTCAGCGTGCCCCCCACTAGACAGAACAACCCACTTGACACGGCCTGACCAATTCAAGTGGAAGAACTACACAACAAACAAAGACAAAAAACCCAGTGGGTGTACAGATTCAAGGGAAAAACCTATAATAGATGCACATTAAAGGTTCCAAAACGCTCATCTACGGACATCTTACGAATAATAAAGCAGCAGTGTTCAGATAGCATATCCTAACAGAGCAAGGTCCAAGGTGAGGACAAACCAATCTGAAATCAACTTACAATCGTACTTACTTGGACATTGGCTTGCAAGGCAGAACTGGTGTCGTATGCAACTTTGCTCGAATCGTACACCACCTTCAATCGATCCATCATCAGGCCAGCTTGGATCATTGCTTCCTTAGCAACTCCTATTTGGTCTTCTGGGACATGATGCCGAGTGAACTGAATTGGTGCTGGAGTCTGAGATGCACTAGTTCGATTGGGAGTTGGAGCAATCGACGCTGCAGGCTGAGATGTTGACAAGGGGACAACAAAAGGTTACGGTAGTCCGGGACGAGCCACCAAGATCTTGGACCACAGGTTCACTCGACTAGTGGGACGAACCGGCTGGAAGGCTCTCTCCTAGCGGCGTTCCGCGCGCTAGTTGAGCTCCTACCTCTCCCTCGTGTGTTCTTTGGAATTTCTTCCTCATCATCATCTGGGAGCTGGATAACATCCGCCGGTGCTGTAGTCACTCAACAATGAAATTCCAATCGACCACCAATATAGTTAACAAGGCATAAGCATATTCGCAAAATTCGTACCTTCTCGAGAAGTGGCCATATCTGCAGTTTTCGCATTAGCCTGCTCGTCATCAACTTCCATGTGGGATGCTCCAGAAGTGGCACCACTGGAAGTACAAGGTCTCACTCAGTTAGAAACAAGCAAAAGTCCACAACATCAGTGATGAAAAGAAAAGAAACACTAAAGCCGAAGCAATGGGCAGGACAACTTTAATCCTGGGCAGAGCCTTCCGGGGCTTGGGAGGAGCAACCTTGGCCAGCTTGGAGACCTCCTCACTCGGATCAGGAGTGCTTGTTCGGGCGCGCTTCTGGGTTTTCACACTCGACGCCGCGGCCTTGCCATCGTCAACCGCAGGGTCTTGTGTCTGCTTGGATCGATGCTGCGAGCATGGTGGTGACTCGACTTCATCATCATCGTCAGAGTCATCACTAACATCATCGCTGCTGTCGTCTGCTTACTCTAAGTCGCCGCCGCTTTCACTCTCCCCGTGGTGTGGCTCTCCGTTTGTGACTACATGTTTGTGAACGCGTGAAAAACACATATTACACAGTTCAATCGGATCACTTCAAGTGCATATTGAAAAGCAATAAAGGAAAAACACTTCGCCCCGCCCGGTTTGTCTTTGTTCCCAATGATACTCCGAAGCCACTGGGCCACCGTCTCTTCTGTGATCTCCTCCAGGTGGACCCGAGTGGTGTCTTCTGGTCCTGTATACAACCACATAGGGTGGTCACAGGCCTGCAGAGGCTTGATCCGTCGACCGAGGAACGTCTCCAGTAGATCCATGCCGGTCACTCCGCCCCGGATCAACTCCATCATTGTGTCAACCAAGATACCCACCTCACCCTTCTCATGTTCTTCTACAGTCAGCGAGCAAGAGGCATGGAGTCTCTCCAGAGAAAAAGGTGGAAGTCCAGTCGACTGACCAGGAGTCCGAATGTTTTCGTAATAGAACCAGGTTGACTACCACCCTCTAACTGATTCAGGAAAAACCATGGGAGGAAAAGAACTCCTACCTCTCATCTAGATCCCTAACCCCCCGCACATCTGGATCACATGCGTCCTTTCGTCAGTCGGATTTGCTTTCTTTACCGACTGAGATCGCCAAGTGAAGATATGTTTGAACAGACCCCAGTGTGGTCGACATCCCAAGAAATTCTCGCACAACGAAACATAGGCGATGGTGTTGGGAGGAAAATGATGGATCTGGGCCCCAAAGAAATTCAGAAAACCTCGAAAGAAAGGGTGAGGAGGCAAAGAGAGAACTCGGTCGACATGCGTCGTAAGGAGAACGCGCTCGCTCTCCTGAGGTGCGGGCTCGATCTCCCCCTCTGGCAACCTCCAAGAGCCCTCCGCGAGCAGGCCGTCGGTGGTGAGATTCTCCAAATCCTCCCTGGTGACGGTGGAGGGGATCCAATCCCCTGGATCCAACAAGGCGGAATATCGGACTGCGATGTCGACCCCTTCGCCGCCTTCTTGCCTTTCAACATCTTCTTTGCACGCTCCAGGGCCGCGGTCTTGTCCTGCACCATTGTTGTTGAGCTCGAGAGGAAAAGGCTAGAGAGCAAGGCACTTGGGGGAGACAATGCGGAGAAGAAGAGGAGAACGCAAGTAAAGGCTGGCACTATTCAGGGCAGCGGCATCGTCGCCTTAAATGGGACTATGACTGATTGGCTAACGTGCGGGCCCTTGCAATATTATCGCAGCCCGCAATAGTCGCTCGCCCTATACATGGCAAAAAGGGTGGCGCAAGGATCGAGGAGTCTGCTCCAACTCGCCCTGCTTACTGCGCCGCACCCCAACCCGCGCGCTTCTCCAAATTTTGAATCCCGTGAAATTCAGACGCGACAAATCAGTCGATCGCGCCAAAGATACCCAAACCCAATCTTCTCAGAGATACACATCAAAGTTCACTCAGAAATTCCAAAACCCAGAATTGATCAGGGCGACTGACGAAGGATTAAATATCAAGCTCACTGGCATGGGCTCCTGAGAAAGTGTCTCCCAGACATTCAGCCGGTCCAAAAACAGCAGCAACCCTTCTTCACTCGACACTCAATCCATTCGGGGTCTAATGACGGTGACACATACCCGAGGAAGCGTCCTAGGCCTGACCTACATGCCCTTCACAAGGACAGGACACAGGAAGCCAAGGCCTATAAAGTTAAAAGGAATATACCGATTGGAATCTCCAAGAAGTGTCATCCAGTCGACAAGCGATTCCACTCGGATATCCCAGTTCCACTCGACTTGAATTATTTCATCGGAAGATAGAATACTTAGAGTCCTCTCTAAATGGCAACGGTCAGGCATTCACTCTGTAGCCATTAAGGTCATTAATAGCGGGCGTTACCAGTAACGTACGTGACTTAACTCACATTGAACCCTTGTGTAACTAAGGAGGGCAAGGGGCTAGCACACTCTATATAAGCCACCCCTCCCCTCGGGCACAAGGGTTCAGACCCCCTGTAACTTCTCCACACTTCAATCGACAAAGCCTCCCGAGGCATCGAGATGTAGGGATGTTACCTTCTTCGTGAGGGGCCTGAACTCATAAATTCGTGTGTGTACAACCTCGTCATAGCTAGCGCCTGGCCCTTCTCCTACGTACCCCCTACTTCTACTATCAAACTCACTCCCTTGACAGCGGTGGCATTGTCGGAGGAGGACCACAGCATCGCCGGCGACGAGCGTGGCGCATGCCGGGGCTCGGGTAAGCGTGGAAGTGGGGCTAGGGACACGACGAGTGGCACCGAGGGGATCGTTTGCCTCCTGGGGATCTTAGGAGCACGACGCACAACTCGGGCATGAGCTTGGGTGGCGGTGACCGCGTAAGTGAACACGGTGGCGGCGGTGAGCTTCGGCAATGGCGGAGCTAGCAGCGGCAAGAACAGATCGAGCGGGTGGAGGGGAAATGCGAAGCTGCTCACATCTGTGACGGGGAGCTGCTCGGGGAGGCGTGGGTGTAGTGGACGTGCCGGAATCGACGATGGCGTGTGGTGGGTCCCGAGGAAGAAGATGGCGGCAACCCGGCGATGTCGAGGCGGACAACGACGAGGCTCCTGGTGCAGTCCTAGGCGGCGGGGGCGACGGTGAGTACGAGGTGCGCGACAGTTGCCCGGGTGTGGGCGGAGGCGACGAGGCGGAGTAGTGAGGGGGGAAATGGGGGGTGCTAGGGTTCGTCCAGGACGGGGCCGACCTAGTAGGTCGACGGGGAGGTGCGGATGGCCAGCACCTGGCCATCCGCGGCCACGGACGTGCGCCCGGCGGCTAGTGCGCCCCTGATGAACAGGGGAAGACGACGGAGGGTAAGCGAGCTGGGCCGGCACTATGCCGCGGCTGGGACATAGCATAGTGCCACTTTTCCTTTTTCCTTTTCTTTTTCCCTTTCTCTTTTTTTCTTTTCTGTTTCTTTATTTATTTTTCTATTTTGCATATCTTTATATATTATTTGATTTTGTTGAGCTTGAAATTTAGTACATAAAAGTAGGCAATTTTTTGAGTTAAACCACCAAGTTTCGAATATTTTTCGAATAGCTTAAATATTTACCTAAATTAAATTGATTCAAATAAAAAGCTTATGAGTCAGTTATAAATTGCTTAGGGGCATTTAAATATTTTAAAAATTGTTGATTCTTTCATGACAATTAGTTAGTGAATATTTTGAACCCAACCTACATTTTTATTTTACCATTTATTTTTTTAATTATTCAACTTGCTTTTGAATTTAAATTTGAATTGGATTTTCAACTAAGAGGCAAATAAGCTTAACAAAAAGTGGTGACATGGCATCATTAGTGAGAGATCACTATAGCTTAATTACATGGGTGTCACAATTAACGAGATTATTAGTTTTGCATGCTTTTTGTAGTACAATCATGTAAATTGCTGACATCTCATGGCATTGCTGATGCAATCATATATATAATGCTTAAGAACATGAAAATCTAATGGTTGATGCTAAGGGAATATAATGAGCATGATGGTAGCAAGTGTAGCATATTATATTTAAGTAATCAAAATGCATTTACCATTTTGAACAATTAGAAGTAGTATTCAGAAGATAGCAAAAAAAAGTCCAAGCTAAGGAGTTAGTTGGCATAAATCTGAATGCATACATAGTTTCTCTTTAATGAATCCAATCCTAGCAAACATGGAGCTACTCGACATGAATCTCACTCATACCATCGAACATCGATGATATATACTTGACAAACCATGTGAAAACCAAATAGCTTGAACTAAATTACCTGGACAACCGTGACAAAATCATCACTACCGATTTTGTTTCTAGCTATTACTAGCACTCAATTAGAGTTGGTCTAAACCATTTTTGGAACCAGGGCGATGTAAAACAATTATTTTTTCACACCAAACATGTATCTTATTTTAAACAAATTCTACCATGTTAAAATTTTAATTAGTATAATTTATATTACTCAGCCATCATAGTTAGTCACACAACAATGTTTTTAAATAATAGTTATACTACTAACTATTATTTGTTATACATTAAATATTTGTTGTGCAGAATTTAAATTGTATGATGTGATGTCTTTCGGGGATGGCTCCCTCTCACCCTCCCACCCACCTCCTCCCACCTCCACCCAACAATGGCGCCTAAGGATCTAGACCACCATGGATGCTCTTCTACATTGGGATTTCTCCCCCGGCCTTGCGGTGCCGGCTCAGGTACGTCAACGCTTTGGTTCTACGGTTCACTTCTCCCCCCTTCGGTGGTTGCAAGGAATTCTTTTTGGTGGTTAGCTTCTCTTCGGCCTACTTTACTCTTAATGAAGAATCTGTTGCATTGGCTCTACAATGCTCCATTGGAGGTATTCCATCGGGATTACATGTTAAGCATTTGGATGGACGTCATTTTCGGTTCTCGGTTGCCTCTAATCGGGTTGGTCATTTCATCTATGGTCTCAAGGATCGAGTTTGGGCGGACTTCGTATGTCATTTTAGCCTCTTTCGACCAGGATTGCACTCTACAATGCATAACACTCTCTCTTGGCACTCGGATCAGCCAAACCTTGAGATCAGCACCAGATCACCTATTGCATGCAAGTCCCCACATCGTTTTACGTCTGACCGGGGTCATGTGATTGAGGCTACATCTCTGAATGTTCTCGTGAAAGCTGGGTTTTCGGTTGAGGTTCATGGTGTGGACAATCTTTCGTGCTCGCCACCGGTCACTCTCCGGCAGCCTCCGGCTGGCCAACATGATTCTTCTGGTAAGGAAAGTGCAACACCTAGTAATGAGCCTTTAATGGCTAATTCCCTGACTTTCGGTCACATTAATGTGGATTTGTCCGGTCAGTCGGCTAGCTTTGTGGATATCAATCAACGGCGATTTGGGGGCATAACTTCCAACATAAGGCTTGGGACCAAATTCCTAGATTTATTCTGCGGCACATTCTGGACCATTATCGCATGGGTGTACCGATGGACAAAATTGCTTCTTTATTGAAATTGGTCTCGGTACCCACCCCGGAATTCATTCATAATAAATTGGTCATTTGTAGTAAATGCAATGGCATTGATCATCGGGTGGCAAATTTCCCGAGTCGGGACTGCCAGGTTTTTTCTCAAAGCCCTTGTTTGTGTCTGCAGATTAATCACGTTCCCGGCCCACCTACCTCAACACCTCCAGCCTGCACCATTTGTGCCTCTATGGCCCATGTTCTCTTTGTGTCCCGGTCAAATCATAATGTGGGGCTTGTGGGCTTTTGGGCCATTTAATTGGTAAATGTGGCTCCCCGGGGGCTAGATACTTATTTTGGAAACCGATTTTACGTGCACAAAATTCTGGCTTATCAGTAATTGATACATCTCCTTCGGTCAAAGATTCTACTGATGGGGTTCATGGAAAGTATCGTTGGAAAGATAATGATCGCGTCTTCTCTGGGATTTTACCGCAGAAATTAAATGCCACTTCCTGTCAACACCCACCTGCCACCCGGCGCCGCTCAGCCGTGCGATGCTCATCATGCGGTCATGGTGGCCACTCAGTGGACGCCTGGCAGAAACTTTTGCACAAGCGCGGAGGAGTCTTGGTTCCAAAATCAATACGTGAGGCGGACGATACGCATTCTTCCTTCTTGCAGTCTGGGCACGCCTCTGCTCCTGCTCCCTCCACCGCTCCAATGGCGAACTACCCGCTCAACATCGTCCCCTACCTTCCGCCAGGCATGACCATCGAGCTTGGACCGGCTGACCGGAAGGTGCATGCGCACATGGTCGTCGGCCCAATCCCTCCTCTGCGCCACGATTTCTTGGCCATTGCTGAGGCTAACAGATTCATCCCCTTTCACCAGAAGGCTAATCTGCGAAACATTATTGAAGGTTTGCTCCATGAATCAAAATATTTCCCTTCTGAAGTTTCGGATCATCCTCTAGGAGTCGGTTTGTTTGGGTTTTCTTCTTCTGCCATCCGGGATGCGGTGGTCGGCACCACCTTTGAGCTTGATGAAAATGAGGTTGAGGAGCATATGATTATCTCCTTTGTTCCTCATGATGCTACTCTCAACATGCACCTGACAACTTTTGGCCCGGAGGTGTGGATTCTGTATGCGGGTTTCCCCTACGATTACCAGACACAGCACTACATACACAAGTCAGTCGATTCTTTTGGTGCTTTAGTTGATTGGAATAATCCTAGAGGAGATAGGAGGCTCGTGCTTGTTAAAGTTATAGTAATCCATTTGCGCTTAGAACCCAAAAGTCTTGTTGTCCGTCAGATAGGAGGGGCTAGGCAATGTTGGACTGTTGTTGTTACTATGTTGAGGAGTAATGATTGGAATGCTCACCTTCCTGAGGTTCCTCCTGCTGGAGAAGATCCACCACCCCCTGATGGGATTCCTCATCCGCTCCATGGTGAAGGTCTGAATGCTGAGCAACTATATCAACAACAGCTTCACAACTGGATGGCCCAGAATGCAGTGGCAGATACTGCAGCCAATGAGGATGAAAATGTGGTTGTGGATGAAGGTAATGATATTGAGATTCACCCTAAGTGGGGTGTGTGGCCACCTCCCCCTCCACAAGCACCTCTTGCTCTGTACAATTTCCAACAATGGTTGGTTGGGGAGGGGCTTCAGGTTGATCATGGCATTGTGCCACCACAGAATTTGCATGACAGCCCTGGGGCTGCCTGGAATGATTCCATCTATGTTCCTTCAAGCTTTGACTCCAGTGCAACCATTTCTGATTCATATGTGTTAGTGCCTGTCAACCTCATGAACCAGTTCTGGCCATAGAATGCTACTGGTGCTCCTACAGCTAGCAATGATGTCTCTGCTTTGGTCTCTCCTGGGACTAGCACTGAAGTCCTTGCTTTGGTTACTCCTAGGAACAATCAATTTGATCTTCCCCTCAGCTCTGAATCTGCTACTCTGCCCAATAATATGATGGAATTGTCTCTAAATTTTTCTGCTACTGGTTTACACTTGGATTTGTCCACTCAAGGTGATTTCAAACCTGCTATGCTTATTAGGGATTGCATTCCAATGCTCAGGTTAAACACATATCTTGCTGCTGCTATTAAGCCCATTGTGGCTTCTTTTGGGCCATGGAGTGACCACTATGGTTTTCAGCAAGATTCTGTCACCTTTAAAATTACAATCTCTGAAAATGAAGGCCTTCTGACAGTGGTCTCTGCTTCCAAAACCATTGCCAATGCTTCTTCTTCAAATGTTATCATTGAAGATCTCTCTGAAGCTGTTAGCCAGGAGCTTAATGTGGATATGGTTGATCAAGCTGTAGTCTCTGACGATGTCCTGTCTGCACCAATGAACATGCAGCTTGTTCCTGTGGACCAAGTTCGGCAGCCTCCTCGAACTGTTTCTCATTTTGCTGGCTCTTCTACAATCCTCACCCGCAAAGGCAAAGCTGTGGTGCCTGAATGTGCTATTGCTCTGCGTAGAAGCGCGCGCACCAACAAGTATGATGGTTTCAAAGTCCATCAGGTCTCTAACAGCAAGGTAAAAACTTCAAAGGTTAAACCCAGGGTGGTTCCATCTGCTCTCACTATTAGGGAGGTAGATGATGTTGAGAAGATCCCACCGCCTACGCCTGTCAGGGTGATCCAGCAGATTGGCACTGTGCTGTGTGTAATTCCTACTGAAGAACTCACTGACGAAGCACTGATGGCTTCACAGGAGGA
Source organism: Triticum dicoccoides (assembly GCF_002162155.2). Classification (NCBI taxonomy): domain Eukaryota; kingdom Viridiplantae; phylum Streptophyta; class Magnoliopsida; order Poales; family Poaceae; genus Triticum; species Triticum dicoccoides. Next base: position 586,776,226 of record NC_041389.1, read on the forward strand.
GGAGCCCCCGGCCTCGACCTAGTTTCTCCTTTGCAGATCCTTTTCTTTACTTCAGCAATGAATCTTTTGGTAAACTGGAATGTCTTATGTTGGAACATACGTGGGTTAAATTCTAGGGACAAGCAGTTAGCGCTTTCCAATGCGATTACCTCTAGTGGCTGTGCGGTGATATGTTTGCAAGAAACTAAGAAACCATCATTCAATTTGTCTTTCATTAATTCTTGCTGCCCCCGTCGCTTTGATCAATTTGCGTTTGCACCTTCTCGTGGGGCTTCGGGGGGTATTGTCACCATTTGGAATAGCACTATTTTCTTGGCTGACGTGCTGCTATCTGAAGATTTTGCACTATTCACATGTTTCAAATCAACCCAATCTGCGTAATGTTGGACGTTGGTTAATGTATATGGTCCTTGCCAAGGTGAGCAGAGGGAACAATTCATCCAATGGTTGTGTTCACTCAACATTCCCTCAAATGAAGATTGGCTTTTTGTGGGTGACTTTAACTTTATACATGCACCTGACAATCATAATAAACCAGGAGGCAGCATTAATGACATGAACACATTTAATGACTTCATCCGCTGTCAAAGCCTCATTGAATTACCTATCAAGGGACGTTCATTCACGTGGAGCAATATGCAGCTTGACCCTCTTTCAGAGCAATTGGATTGGTTTTTTACGAGTACCAATTAGACCATGTCTTACCCAAAAACTTTGATTAAACCACTCGGTAAGCTAGTCTCCGATCATATTCTGTGTGTGGTTACTATTTAAACAAATATCCCTAAATCAAAACTATTTCACTTCGAATCGTTCTGGGTACAACATCCGAGCTTCATGCAAATTGTTGAATCTTCTTTGGCTAAACCAGTGCACTCCTCAAATACTGCCACCATTCTGTGCTGAAAATTCAAAACTCTCAGACGTGATCTTAAACAGTGGAGCAAAGGTATTTCTAAGCTATCTGTCGCTATTGAGAATTCAAATAAAGCCCTTTGTGAGATTGATGAGCTTGAAAACAAACGGACTTTGACTATACCTGAAGCTAACTTTAGAAGAATTCTCAAGGCGCACATCATAAGATTATTACGATATCAACAAGCTTATTGGAAAAAGCGGTGCACCATAAGATGGGTCAAGTTCGGGGACGAGCCATCCAAATTCTTCCAGGCCTTGGCCTCTGAGAGAAATAGGAAGAACAACATTGCTACATTAGCAACACCAGACGGCACTTTGGTGGAGGATCATGCAGGAAAAGAGTCTATCATCTTTCAAACGTTTAAAGAAAGGATGGGATCATCACGGCCATGCAATATGAAATTCAACCTAGCCAGAATAATCAAGAAATGCAATGGACTCGAGGAGCTGACCATTCCTTTTACAAATGAAGAGATCGACAAAGTTGTTAGAGAAATGCCCGCGGACAGAGCCCCTGGCCCGGACGGCTTTAATGGTCTATTCTTAAAACGATGCTGGCCAATCATCAAGAACGACTTTTATAACTTGTGCAATCAATTCCATAATGGCGAGCTCAATTTGGAAAGCATTAATGATGGTTTCATCACCCTCATCCCCAAAGTCGGTTCTCCTGAGTCTATGAATGACTATCGATCGATCACGCTTCTCAAAAAGGACGGACTATACAAGACTGTCTCGCATGGGCTTATGAGTACATATATCAATGTCAATCTTCCAGAAAGGAAATCATGCTTCTCAAGTTAGATTTTGCCAAAGCATTTGATACGATTGAACATGAGGCAATGATTGAAATTATGAAAAACATGGGATTCAACGACAAATGTCTGGGATGGATCAGATGCATCTTCTCCTCGGGCAAATATTTGGTCCTTCTTAATGGCACTCCTGGTCGGCAATTCTACTGCAAATGGGGTAAGACATGGGGACCCTCTCTCCCCCCTAATCTTTGTTCTTGCGGCCGACCTCTTGCAAGCTGCCATAAATGATGCTTTTGCATGCAACTTGATTCACCTGCCGTTCCCATCCCCACACCAATATGATTATCCTGTAATTCAATACGCAGACGACACCATCTTGGTAATGCCCGCATGCACCCAACAAGCTACAACCATCAAGGACATCTTAAATGACTATGCCACGTCCATTGGGTTGAAAATAAACTTCCATAAATCCACTCTCATCACAATGAATTGTGACCTGGCAAAAACTCAGGAAATTGCCAATATCTTTGGATGTGTCATTGGCAAGTTGCCGTTTACATATTTGGGCCTTCCGCTTGGAACTACACGACCAACAATTATTGAGCTCATGCCACTAGTTTGTTCCATGGAAAGAAGACTAACTGTCACTCTCAACATGATATCCTAAGGTGGCAAAATATCCCTGCTCAACTCAGTAATCACTTTGTTGATCATTTTTGCTCTTTGCACACTCAGATTGCCAACAAAGATCATTGAACTACTAGACAAGATTAGAAGAAAATGCTTGTGGACTAAAAAAACTGAGCAAGGTGACAAATGCAACTCCCTTGCCGCCTAGAACATGGTCTGCTAACCCAAGGAATGCGGTGGCCTAGGTGTGATTGACCTAAGAACACAAGGAGATGCCCTCTTACTCAAATACTTACATAAATTCTATAATTGGTGGGACGTGCCTTGGGTCCAACTCATCTGGGATACATATTACTCTAACCGCATACCACATGCTTCAGACATGTGTGGATCGTTCTGGTGGCGTGATGTTGCAAAGCTAATGCCCATTTATAGGGGAATATCCACTGTCCAGGTAGCAAATGGCAAGAATGTTCTCTTCTGGAAAGACTCTTGGGTAGACAACATTATTGCTGATAGTTATCCTCATGCTTTCTCTTACACCACTAATGAAGACATCTCGGTTGGAGATTTCTTGACCATCACGGCACTGGGAGAGGCGTTTCACCTTCCACTTTCAGAGCAAGCTCACGCTCAAGTTCGATAAATGCAATATGACTTGGCCACGATTACCCTATCTGATGAGGCGGATGTTTGGATGTATGCATGGGGATCATATCAATTCACAGCACATAAATACTATACATTCTACTTCAGAGATGTTCGAGCACATGAGGCCTTTGGTTGGATTTGGAAGTCAAGATCAACCATGAAAATTAAAGTTTTTGGGTGGTTGCTTTTGGCTGACCGTCTCAATACCAGGAATATGCTCAAAAGATGACACTACAATATTGGTGACGACCACAATTGTATTCTTTGTGGATTGCAAATCGAGGAAACCTTGGAGCACTTGTTCTTCGAGTGCCGCTTCAGCATTGATTGTTGGGCAAGTCTAGGCCTCTCCTGGCCACAAGGCATGTCACGCCTTCACAATGTGGCTATGGCCAAACGACACTAGAATCGACCTCTATTCATGGAGATGTTCTTGCTTGCGGCATGGAGTTTATGGAAGGAATGCAACAATAAACACTTCAGGGGGATTGTTCCAACAAAACTTTCTTGGTTGGGCAGATTTAAGAAAGACTTCTCTCTCCTTACCTATAGGGTCAAGGAAAAACATAAACATCTCATCCCTATCATCCTTTCTTCTGTAGTCTAGCCTTCTAACACACCCCAAATGGGGTGTTGACACATGTACAGACACTATGTAACTTTCACCATATTAATACAAAATATAATAGTGGGGGTTCTCCTACTATTCAAGGTTTCAAAAAAACAAAAATTCACTTTGTTATTAAAAGGTCCTTTGATTTAATTTTTAAATAGTGCAGAAACTATCTAATGTATACACATATTTTTGCAATTGTATGTCTGTGTTCATATATCTATTAATATTGTTGAATATCATGATATAGATTTCTAAATAATAAACACTAACAATTATATTCATAGTGGTTCAAGTGTATATTAGGCACTCATATTCATAGAAACTTTTAGGGCATATCAAATGTGGCTTAAAGTTGGGTTCACTAATCGAATCATTGAAGAACATAAAAAGTTGTTGATTTTACTTTTGCATATGATTTGACTATGTGACATTCCCATCTTGATTCACTTGTTTTAATTTGGTGCATATGAGGTCTCGTACCCATTTCTCAAATAAAAGTTTGTGCAGTAGTTTAAACATTGAGATCTTGTTACATAAATTTATTATGATACTAAGACAACCATCATAAAGCGAGACTATCAATGTAATTAAACTCAACTTCATGGTCAGATTGGTGTGCCCCCATGTACTATAAACTATTAGTACGTGATGTGAACTTGTGCTCTTCAAATAGAGGCTCTCTTTTATGCATTCAATAATCTTTTGGATGTAATGTATAAATTTCTAGTGTTTACTAGTATAATTTGTATTGAGGTCCTCCCTCTTGGGGCCTGGGCAGTCACCCCTTTTGCTCGGTGTATGTGCCGGCTCTCACTCAATCTTATATAGGAAAACTTGATATGAAACTCTAAGTGAGACTTTGGCCTAAAACTACCATTTGTGTTTGTCTATAGAAATTATTTTAGCAAAGAGCCCATTTTCTGGATTTTGCTTGAAGTTAAAACATTTCTTACAATCGCAGTATAATATATACGACTTAATATGGTTGTGTTAAAATGCCTTAATGTGGTATCCTCTGGCCCATTTAGTTTTAGCACTACCAAATCAAAGATGATTACAAAGTTGCCTTCTCCTCTAAAGGTGTGTTTTCTTCACATATATGTTTTCTCAAGGATAAAAGTATTTTGTGAGTATGAGTAAGCCTTGCGCTGAAATGGTGGAGATGTTGTTTCACTTATCTAATGTTGTAGTCAACCAGATTGTACTGTCGGGTTCTCTATGGTCAATCTACATTATTTCGCCAAGTTTTGACTGTAAATTAGGGGCCACACCTTCCTTAATTCACCATCTAGAATCTAACCTATGATCTGTAGTTGTACATTCAAATATTTAGTATATATGATTCTATGAAGTCTTTAAATAACACCTTGTTAGTGGAACTTTGACGCATTTGCTTCCATGGCTCCAGGAGGGCTCTTTTCGGAAGGTTTTACGCAAGCGCAACAAGTTTAGACTGCACAAGATAGATGTAGTCATATTTACAAAAGTTGGAGCATAATTTCCAAAACCCAACTGAGAGAAGGTCGCGTTGGTAGAAGAAACTAAGAAACCCCATGTTTTCTGTAAAAATACCAACATTTTTCTTACACTGTGAAATAGCAACTAACCAAACCACCATCCCTTCTGCTTAAAGCGTATATACCAGCCACACATCAAAGAAATTGAGAATACCCTTACTTATAAGTTTTATTTTCCTAAGATGTTTCGTTAATCTAGCAGACAGAAGGCGCGGCGGCATGTCGCGCCGCTGGTTGAGCCCGTGCATATGTTCAAGGTTGACCCGGTTGTGAAGAGGCCCTTTTACGTTGTTGCTTATTGCCAAGTCCTTAAGCAATCGTTCTTCAAGTGCTCAGACCCTGTTATCAATGAAAACAATAATAGTTAGATATTGCACCTACATATGGTGTTGACAGTAGTTTTCAATGTGCACAAACTGAATAAAAAGAATTGAATTGATCTGCTCATAGTCTAAAATATCCGGGGAACTGAATGGATATTCTACCATGAACCCCACAATTACAGTAAACCATTATAAAGGGTATAGATACCCTTGAAGGCATAGACATTTATTCAAGAATCAAAACTATAGCAATGTTAGAGTTATCATGACGAAGCAAAAAATATATAAGCTTGTATGAATAATCAAGATCACTCTTTATATGACATTTAAAACCAAATGATAGTGCAATTGAAAAGATGATCAAAACACATTTTGGTTTAGTTCTATGCAATATTTGTTAGTGTTCTATGCAATATGAACATAATCTTTTTGTAGCATAATGTAAAGCTCATGGCTAACAATAATGAAAAATACATGTTGGTCATCACAAATAATATTATGAGCAAAAACAAGCATTGGCATATCCGTTACTCTAAAGAAAATAATCCCCAAAACATATCTTAAGTTATGGATTAAGATTATGGAACATGGAGAAGGCATGTAATAAATGGGATGGAGATAACATGGTTCTTATGTGACACCCTGGTTTTTGCTGGTTTTGCCCTCCTAATTTTTCTGGATTTATTTGCCATTTTGATTTGAATTTGAGGTTTTGAATTATCTCAATTGGACTTAAACACTTGGGAATGTAGCTGATTTTCACCCAAGTGACTCACCTCTCTCACCCATCATTCCCTCTCCGGTTTTTCTCAAAATGGCCATAGGAATATTTTTCAAAAATGAAAAACATTCATTTCCCCCCTCTGATATTCACTTCAGCACCATATGCTCCAAAGCTACCCTCATTTTTATTGGCCATAAAAATCTGAGAAAATTCCTAAATATTTTTTGGACCTTGCCTCACCCCCTGTGCAAAAAATATTTCATAGTTATTTGGAATATTTTTGCTACAGAAAATTCTGCCCTAATAATGCACTTTGCACAATAAGTGTATCAACCCTTGATCCAATGGAGCTGATTTTTCTTGATCTTCATTACCCTCCTAAGAAAATCTTAACTCTAGAAGATTAGCCCTAATCTCCTTCTAGAAGCCATCCAAACTTGGTGCTCAAATTTCTGTCCAGAAACTTGTCGAGTAGCTCTGGTCTTGTCTTGTCGGCCTGTCTTTGCTTCCTCACCTCTCTTAGACCAAACACTGATTCGACAACATGGTAGACATGGTTTGGCAACAACTGGGCACCATTTTGGCATAGTTCGCATCGTGACCGCGTGTTGACATGCGCGCTAGCAGGTGTTGGCGTGCTCTGTGATGCGCCTGACACTTTGTTTGGCGCGTGCTCGTTCCAGCGCTCGCCACCGACTGCTGCACCGCGCCACCAACTTTGTATCATCGCCCTCGACCTCTCCCTGCCGCTCATCGATGCCGGACCAGCCGCAGTGATGTCTACTACACAACCTTCTTCTTGTAGACGTTGTTGGGCCTGCAAGTGCACAGGTTTGTAGGACAGTAGCAAATTTCCCTCAAGTGGATGACCTAAGGTTTATCCATCCATAGGAGGCATAGGATGAAGATGGTCTCTCTCAAAAAACCCTGCAACCAAATAACAAAGAGTCTCTTGTGTCCCCAACACACCCAATACAATGGTAAATTGTATAGGTGCACTAGTTCGGCGAAGAGATGAAGACACACGTGGAAAATAGATAGTAGATATAGGTTTTTGTAATCTGAAATAATAAAAAACAGCAAGGTAACTAATGATAAAAGTGAGCGTAAACGGTATTGCAATGATAGGAAACAAGGCCTAGGGTTCATACTTTCACTAGTGCAAGTTCTCTCAACAATAATAACATAGATAGATCATATAACAAGCCCTCAACATGCAACAAAGAGTCACTCCAAAGCCACTAATAGCGGAGAACAAACGTAGAGATTATGGTAGGGTACGAAACCACCTCAAAGTTATTCTTTCGGATCGATCTATTCAAGAGTTCGTAGTAAAATAACATAAAGCTATTCTTTCCTCTCAATCCATCATAGAGTTCATACTAGAATAAAACCTTAAGACACAAATCAACCAAAACCCTAATGTCACCTAAATACTCCATTGTCATCTCAAGTATCCGTGGGCATGATTATACGATATGCATCACACAATCTCAGATTCATCCAACCAACATAAAAGTACTTCAAAGAGTGCCCCAAAGTCTCTACCGGAGAGTCAAGAACGTGTGCCAACCCCTATGCATAGGTTCCCAAATGTCACGAAACCCGCAAGTTGATCACTAAAACATACATCAAGTGGCACATGATATCCCATTGTCACCACAGATAATCACGGCAAGACATACATCAAGTGTTCTCATAAAAGACTCAATCCGATAAGATAACTTCAAAGGGGAAACTCAATTCATCACAAGAGAGTAGAGGGGGAGAAACATCATAAGATCCAACTACAATAGCAAAGCTCGGGATACATCAAGATCGTGCCATAGAGAGAACACGAGAGAGAACACGAAAGAGAGAGATCAAACACATAGCTACTGGTACATACCCTCAGCCCCGAGGGTGAACTACTTCCTCCTCGTCATGGATAGCACCGGGATGATGAAGATGGCCTCTGGTGATGGGATCCCCCTCCGGCAGGGTGCCGGAATAGGGTCTCGAATGGTTTTTGGTGGCTACAGAGGCTTGCGGCGGCGGAACTCCCGATCTATCTTCTGTTCTGGAAGTTTTAGGGTACAAGAGTATATATGGGTGCAGGGGGTACGTCGGAGGAGCTACGGGGGCCCCACAAGGCAGGGGGGCGCGCCCAGGGGGGGCGCCTCCCACCCTCGTGGGCAGCCCGTATCTCCCCTGACGTGCACTTCAAGTTCCCTGGGTTGCTTTCCTTCCAAAAATAACTTCTGCAGTTGATTTTGTTCCGTTTTGACTCCGTCTGATATTCCTGTTCCTCGAAACACTGAAATAGGCATAAAACAACAAATCTGGGCTGGGCCTCCGGTTAATAGGTTAGTCCCAAAAATAATATAAAAGTGGATAATAAAACCCAATATTGCCTAAAATAGTAGATAAAGTAGCATGGAGCAATCAAAAGTTATAGATACGTTGAAGACGTATGAAGCATCCCCAAGCTTAATTCCTTCTCGTCCTCGAGTAGGTAAATGATAAAAAGAGAATTTTTGATGCGGAGTGATACTTTGGCATAATTTCAATGTAAATCTTCTTAATTGTGGTATGAATATTCAGATCCGACAGATTCAAGACAAAAGTTCATATTGACATAAAAGTAATAATACTTCAAGCATACTAATCAAAGCAATCATGTCTTCTCAAAATAGCATGGCAAAAGAAAGTTCATCCCTATAAAATCATATAGTTAGGCTATGCTTTATTTTCGTCACACAAAGATGTTCCCAACATCTATACCCCCGATGACAAGCCAAGCAATTGTTTCATACTTAAATAATCTCAAACGTTTTCAACCTTCACGCAATACATGAGCGTGAGCCATGGATATAGCACTATGGGTGGAATAGAATATGATAATGGGGATTGTGTGGAGAAGACAAAAAAAGGAGAAAGTCTCACATTGACGAGGATAATCAATGGGCTATGGAGATGCCCATTAATTGATGTCAACATGAGGAGTAGGGATTGCCATGCAACGGATGCACTAGAGCTATGAATGCTCAACAAAAGAAAACTAGTGGGTGTGCATCCAACTCGCTTGCTCATGAAGACCTAGGGCATTTGAGGAAGCCCATCATAGGAATATACAAGCCAAGTTCTATAATGAAAGATTCCCACTAGTATAAAAAAGGACAACTTATGAGAATCACTACATGAGGAACAAGGTGCTACTTTGAAGCACAATATATGAGACTCACTACATGAAGAACAAGGTGCTACTTTGAAGCACTTGTGTGGAAAAAGAGATAGTAGCATTGCCCTTTTTCTTTTCTTTTTTTTCTTTTTTTGGGCATTTCTTTTTTTTCTTTTGGCCTTTATTTTTTTTCTTTTGGTAAATGCTCTAATAATGATGATCATCACACTTCTATTGATTACAACATAAGGATTAAAACTCGAAACTTAGAACAAGATATGACTCTATATGAATGCCTCCGGCGGTGTCCCAGGATGGTGCAATGAATCAAGAGTGACATGTATGAAAAATAATGCATGGTGGCCTTGCCACAAATACGATGTCAACTACATGATCATGCAATGGCAATATGACAAAAGTAATGTATGTCATGATGATGATGGTGGAAGTTGCATGGCAATATATCTCGGAATGGCTATGGAAATGCCATAATAGGTAGGTATGGTGGCTGTTGTGAGGAAGATATCAGGAGGTTTATGTGTGATAGAGTGTATCGTATCACGGGGTTTGGATGCACCGGCGAAGTTTGCGCCAACTCTCAAGGTGAGAAAGGGCAATGCACGGTACTGAAGTGGCTAGCAAAGGCGGAAAGGTGAGAGTGCGTATAATCCATGGACTCAACGTTAGTCAAAAGAACTCATATACTTATTGCAAAGATTTAGAAGTCATCAAAAATCAAGTACTACGCGCCACTCATAAGGATAGATTGGTAGGAAAAGACCATCGCTCATCCCCGACCGCCACTCATAAGGATGCACAAGCCAGGTACACTTCATGTTTCAAATTTGTTACACAACTTTAACCATATGTGCATGCTACGGGACTTGCAGACTTCAACACAAGCATTTCTCAAATTCATAATCACCCAACTAGCATGACTTTGATATTATCACCTCCATATCTCAAAACAATTATCAAGCATCAAACTTATCTTAGTATTCAATTCACTGAAAAGAAAGTTTCACATATCTTGAATACCAAGTATATTATCTTTAAGCAAATTACCATGCTATAAATGACTCTCAAAATAATCTAAGTGAAGCATGAGAGATCAATAGTTTCTTTAAAACAAATCCACCACCGTGCTCTAAAAGATATAAGTGAAGCACTATGAGCAAATGACAAACTACTCCGAAAGATATAAGTGAAGATCAATGAGTAGCTAAATAATTATGCAGCTAAATGAAGGCTCTCTCTCATTAAAGAATTTCAGATCTTGATACTTATTCAAACAGCAAGCAAAGCTAAAGAAAACTACAATGCAAGGATAGCACAACTCATGTGAAGAAGCAAAAACTTAGGCTCAACCGATACTAACCGATAGTTGTTGAAGAAGAAAGGTGGGATGCCTACCGGGGCATCCCCAAGCTTAGATGCTTGAGACTTCTTTAAATATTATCTTGGTGTGCCTTGGGCATCCCCAAGCTTGAACTTTTGTGTCTCCTTAATTCCTCTCATATCATGGTTTCTCTTTTTATCAAAAGCTTCATTCACAACAAACGCAACAAGAACTCGTGAGATAGGTTAGTATAAACCAATGCAAAACATTATCATCTTCCACTTTAACAAATTACTAAAATTATTATTCAACATTTAATACTAAATGCCTCTGCATATTTAATACTCCTATCCTCAAATAGAATTATTAAACAAGCAAAAATATGCAAACAATGCAAACATAACAGCAATCTGCCAAAACAGTACAATCTGTAAAGAATGCAAGAGTATCAATACTTCCCTGACTCCAAAAATTATGAACTAAAATTCCCACTGTAATAAATTTATCAGATCTTAATATGCAAAAATATTCAACATTAAACCATTCTCTGACGTTTCTAGGGAATTTTTGCAACAGCGGTAAACTTTCTGTTTTCAAACAGCAACATGTATACTAGCAAAATAAGCATGGCAAAGGCTATCCTTGACTTTTTTATTGATACTAAAGATGAAAAACATCATTCTAACTAACAGAAAGCAAAAACTAACAAAAGAAAATGACGCTCCAAGCAAAACACATATCATGTGGTGAATAAAAATATAGCTCCAAGTAAAGTTACCGATGAACGAAGACGAAAGAGGGGATGCCTTCCGGGGCATCCCCAAGCTTAGTTGCTTGGTTGTCCTTGAATTTTACCTTGGGGTGCCTTGGGCATCCCCAAGCTTAGGCTCTTTCCACTCCTTATTCCATAGTTCATTGAATCTTTACCCAAAACTTGAAAACTTCAACCACACAAAACTCAAAACAAAACTCGTAAGCTCCGTTAGTATAAGAAAATTAAATCACCACTTAGATACTATAATGACCTCATTCTAAATTCATATTGGTGTAATATATACTGTATTCTAACATCTCTATGGTTCATACCACTTAATACTAGCCATAGATGCATCAAAATAAGCAAACAACACATATAAAATAGAATCTGTCAAAAACAGAACAGTCTGTAGTAATCTGCATAAAACGTATACTTCTGGAACCCCAAAAATTATGCAATAAATTGCTGGACCTGAGAAATTTGTCTATTAATCATCTAAAAAAAGAATCAACCTAAAAACACTCTCCAGTAAAAGATGGCAGCTATTCTCGTGAGCGCTAAAGTTTCTGTTTTTCACAGCAAGATCACATAAACTTCACCCAAGTCTTCCCAAAGGTTCTACTTGGCACTTTATTGAAACAAAAGCTATAAAACATGATTAATACAGTAGCATAATCATGTGGACACAAAAAACAGTAAGGATAAATATTGGGTTATCTCCCAACAAGCGCTTTTCTTTAATGCCTTTCTAGCTAGGCATGATGATGACAATGATGCTCACATAAAAGATAAGAATTGAAACATAATGGGAGCATCATGAAGCATATGACTAGCACATTTAAGCCTAACCCACTTCCTGTGCATAGGGATTTTGTGAGCAAACAACTTATGAAAACAATAATCAACTAGCATAGGAAGGTAAAACAAGCATAGCTTCAAGAATTTAAGCACATAGGGAGGAAACTTGACATTATTGCAATTCCTACAAGCATATGTTCCTCCCTCATAATAATTTTCAGTAGCATCATGTATGAATTCAAAAATATAACCAGCACCAAAATCATTCTTTTAATGATCTACTAGCCTAGAAAATTTACCACTCTCCACATAAGCAAAATTCTTCTCATTCGGAATAGTAAGAGTATCATAAGAGACTTGAACACTAAAAATTGTTTCCACATTAAAAGAGTAATGTTCAGAAAAAGGGTAATCATAATCATGACAAGTTTTATAAATATAATCATCACTACTTTTTATACCATAAGTTTCATCACAATAATCATCATAAGTATCAACATCGTTCTAATCATAATCGATTGAAACCTCTCCCAAGATAGTGGAATCACTAAATAAAGTTGACACTCTTCCAAATCCACTTTCATATTCATCACAAATAGATTCAACATACTCCAAAATAGTGGGATCACTACTTCCTAAAGTTGACACTCTTCCGAACCCACTTTCATCAATATAATCATCATAGGTAGGAGGCATGCTATCATCATAACAACTTTCCATATCAAAACTTGGGATGCTAAAAGTATCATATTTATTAAACATAGCATCCCCAAGCTTGGGACCAACATTAATTTCAGCAAATATATTCTCAAATATTTCATCCTCATCAAACATAGCTTCCCCAAGCTTGGGCCCTTTCATATCATAAGCATAATCACTCTCATCATTAAAAATATGAATAGCACCAATAGTATAGCAATTATCATCATCACAAGTAGTAGTAGGAGCAACATCATTTGGGAGGGATACCTTTTTACCTTTGTTGCTCCTTCTTTTCTTTTTCTTCTTCACATTATGTGTAGGTTCAACCTTCCTCTTTGAGCTCCTTATTGATGAGATTGGCAGAATAGAAAGCTCCTCCTCATTACCTGATTCATCATAAGAAATAACAGGAGGAGATTGGGAAGCCTCTTCCCTTTCATTAGTATTCTCATCATCTTCCATTTTCTTTCTTTTCTTTAGGTAATTGGCAATATAAGGATTTTCAATGCAATTCTCCGCACAATACATATAAATTTTCTCTAGATCAAAATCAAGAATTTTATCAAGACTAAATTTTGGAATACCCTCAGTTATACGTTTCATTTCTTCATAACCCAAAAGAAGGCTAAGCTCTTTATGATGCTCAAGGGTAATCAAATTATCACAATATTTGGACATGACTTGATCATGAAACAAATAGCATTGGAGCTTTAAATGACCATGTTCATTGCAAAGTTCACAAGGAGCGCGAAAAATATTGAATCTTTTAGCACATTCATCTAGCTCTTCTTACAACAATTTGGTTTCTAAGTACTTATGCCTCTTGCAATATCTATCTTCCCTATTTGGTGTGTACTTACAAACCCAATGCACTCCACAAAAATTGACATGTTTATAGGAGACATTTTCATCATCACTAGTGCAATCATCATTAACATCCTAGATATTCAAAGAATCCGTACTAATAACATTGCAATCATGATCATCATTCAAATATTTAGTGCCAAACAATTTAGAGATTTCTTCTTCTAGCACTTGAGCACAACTATCCTTTCCATCATACTCACGAAAGATATTAAAAAGGTGAAGCGTATGTGACAAACTTAACTCCATTTTTTTGTAATTTTCTTTTATAAACTAAACTAGTGCTAAAACAAGAAACATAAAGATTCTATTGCAAGATCTAAAGATATACCTTCAAGCGCTAACCTCCCCGGCAACAGCGCCAGAAAAGAGCTTGATGTCTACTACACAACCTTCTTCTTGTAGACGTTGTTAGGCCTGCAAGTGCACAGGTTTGTAGGACAGTAGCAAATTTCCCTCAAGTGGATGACCTAAGGTTTATCATTCCGTAGGAGGCGTAGGATGAAGATGGTCTCTCTCAAACAACCCTGCAACCAAATAACAAAGAGTCTCTTGTGTCCCCAACACAACCAATACAATGGTAAATTGTATAGGTGCACTAGTTCGGCGAAGAGATGAAGACACAAGTGCATAATAGATAGTAGATATAGGTTTTTGTAATATGAAATAATAAAAACAGCAAGGTAACTAATGATAAAAGTGAGCGTAAACGGTACTGCAATGATAGGAAACAAGGCCTAGGGTTCATACTTTCACTAGTGCAAGTTCTCTCAACAATAATAACATAGATAGATCATATAACAAGCCCTCAACATGCAACAAAGAGTCACTCCAAAGCCACTAATAGAGGAGAGCAAACGTAGAGATTATGATAGGGTACGAAACCACCTCAAAGTTATTCTTTCGGATCGATCTATTCAAGAGTCCGTAGTAAAATAACATAAAACTATTCTTTCCGCTCAATCCATCATAGAGCTCATACTAGAATAACACCTTAAGACACAAATCAACCAAAACCCTAATGTTACCTAGATACTCCATTGTCACCTCAAGTATCCGTGGGCATGATTATACGATATGCATCACACAATCTCAGATTCATCCAACCAACATAAAAGTACTTCAAAGAGTGCCCCAAAGTCTCTACCGGAGAGTCAAGAACGTGTGCCAACCCCTATGCATAGGTTCCCAAATGTCACGAAACCACAGATAATCACTAAAACATACATCAAGTGGCACATGATATCCCATTGTCACCACAGATAATCACGGCAAGACATACATCAAGTGTTCTCATAAAAGACTCAATCCGATAAGATAACTTCAAAGGGGAAACTCAATTCATCACAAGAGAGTAGAGGGGGAGAAACATCATAAGATCCAACTACAATAGCAAAGCTCGGGATACATCAAGATCGTGCCATAGAGAGAACACGAGAGAGAGAGAGAGAGATCAAACACATAGCTACTGGTACATACCCTCAGCCCCGAGGGTGAACTACTCCCTCCTCGTCATGGGTAGCGCTGGGATGATGAAGATGGCCTCCGGTGATGGGATCCCCCTCCGGCAGGGTGCCGGAACAGGGTCCCGAATGGTTTTTGGTGTCTACAGAGGCTTGCGACGGTGGAACTCCTGATCTATCTTCTATTCTGGAAGTTTTAGGGTACAAGAGTATATATGGGTGCAGGGGGTACGTCGGAGGAGCTACAGGGGGCCCACGAGGCAGGGGACGCGCCCAGGCGGGGGCGCGCCCCCACTCTCGTGGGCAGCACGTATCTCCCCCGACGTGCACTCCAAGTTCCCTAGGTTGCTTTCCTTCCAAAAATAACTTCTCCACTTGATTTCGTTCCATTTTGACTCCGTCTGATATTCCTTTTCCTTGAAACACTGAAATAGGCATAAAACAGCAAATCTGGGCTGGGCCTCCGGTTAATAGGTTAGTCCCAAAAATAATATAAAAGTGGATAATAAAGCCCAATATTGCCTAAAACAGTAGATAAAGTAGCATGGAGCAATCAAAAATTATAGACACATTGGAGACGTATCACGCAGCAAGCACGGGCACGTCGCGGCCAAAGCCACAGTGTGCCAGTGCACCTATCTTCTTCCCCAACCACCTCATGTGCTCGTCTTCGAGCTCACAGTGCCCACGTGAGCTTTGAAGCCTTGCCCCCTCCCCGCTGGCACTCCTCGTTGTCGTGCACCACTTCTAGACCCCTCCGGCTGAGCCGAGACTCCCTCCCCCTCCGCCTATATATTATGACCCCCTCCAGCCTCTCCAAGCACTCCAAGCTCATTGCCAAACCTCCACAAAGCTATAGCAAAGCCGCAGCCGGGCCGGGCAGGCCTCTAGCCGCCGTCTCCGACCCGAGCTCTCCGGCGACCCCCTCTACTCCTCCTCCTCACTCTAGTGCCCCTCAAGCTCAATAAACTCCTCAGGAGACTCACTAGTGATCTTCTGGTGACGTCTATGCCCGTAGAAGCCCCTGGCGCAGCCCTGCTTCACCGTCTTCTTCAACTCCAGCGAGTTCCGCCTTGTGCAGCCGCTGGAGAAGCCCTTTCCGACCCCGTCCATCCATCTCTAGCCACACCACGGGTATAGGCAGGTGCGCGAGCGTATCCTCTATCCAACCATCCCTCTCGATCTGGCCGCCGAGCTGTCCTCACCGGAGAAAGCACTGATGAAGTGCTGCCTTTCTCTGTTCTCTCTCACTCACTCTCTCTCTCTCTCTCTATCTATCTATCTATCTCTCTCTCTCTCTCTCTCCTGACCTGATGTTTGGGGCCTGTTGTCAGCCTCACCACTTGCGCCCAAAGCGGTACGAGTGGAGGCGTATTCCAGGAATACGCCATCGACGTCACCCCCCTCTATTTTTCTTTTAATTCAAATTTAGATCAATCTTTGACCAGAAACTTTGACTGGCTCTAACTTTTAAACCATACTTCCAAATGATTTTATTCTTTCTGTATTGTGTTTGTCTTGGAATTCTCTAGCAGCACACAAAAGTTGAGATTTTTCTCTGCTGTCTAGAATTTTTGGTGATTTTTAGAAGTGTTCTTGACATTTTCTTTTGTGGTTTTTATTATTTTTCAGAGGAGGAAACTTTCCTTGAAGGAAACCAGGAGGAGTGTGACCCTCCTCTGTGCTAAGGCAAGCCACCACAAGCATTTGCATGGCATCATCTCAATATTTATGATTTCCCAACTTAAATATGAATTACTTCATGTATTTAATCATTTATATGAATAACGTTTATGCTAGTTTACTTTGCATGATAGAAGTGCTTAGTTTACAGAAGTATTTTGCATGCATGAACTAGTATGAGGTAGTAGAAGTGTTTTGATAGTATGGTCATGGCATGGTTATGATTCGGGTACGATCGATATCATTTTCATATAGGAGTTTATGTATTTTAATATGATAATGCATAACTAAAAATCATGAGCTAGATAACCAATGAAGTTGAAACCAGTGCGTTAAAATGATGAGTAGTGCAAGTAGCATGGTTCTTTGTTGTTGATCCATTGTTTTCGTGCTATGTGGATATGGTGCATGTCAGATAGTTGCATGTTCATGGCATACCGTGACTCGTAGTTTCTTTCATGTCAAGTTAAACCTGATAATAATTCAACTTGGACATAATGTTGATTGGGTCATGGTGCCACTGAATCAAGCTTCCCAGTGCAACCACATTTGCCTTTATGGGAAGGCCTTTATTCGATCCGTTGTCATGCCTCTGGTCGGTGCCTCCAACGAGGGAAGGTTATGGGCGTGCGGTACCCTGGCCTAGTAAGCAGACATAACCTTGTGTGCCCATTGTTGTTGTTATGGTACCTTGTCCCCGTGTGGGACCGTAGATTTGTTTTGCCATGACAGTGGCCATTGGATGTCTTTGGTAGACATCGGGGCCGCCCATGATTTAGCCCAATAGGGGAGTTGGTCGGAGTGGTCGAGAGAGTTTCATGGCTAAGGGCAGGTTTTGTTGTAATGTCGTTGGTCCACCCGAATGGGAGTGCGAGGCCTTGGGTTCTGTGGTGTGGGTACATTGTGCTAACCTCTACAGAGTGTGTATTAATCTATCGATAGCCGTGTCCTCGGTTACGTACATAGCTCGTAAGTAGGTCACACCACGGGTCAACATAAGTGAGTTAATTTTGCACACTAAAGAAACACCGTGACACTGGTTTGTGATGAGATTGTTGAGACCGTGAGATGGTCGTTGTTGCGGAGGCCAAAGAGTTGGTTTCATTTGTGATCCTGGAGTGATCATCGTTGTGATGATTTTGGTTACAAGGCAACCCGTTAGTTAAGTGAGTCCGAGGGACTCAGTGCACGAGCATGTCACTGCATGAGTAGTAAGTTGATGTTTTGCATGAGTAGTAAGTTGATGCTTTGCATGAGTAGTAAGTTGATGTTTCGCATGGGTAGTATGTTGCATTGCATTTAACCTGATTAATTGTCATAATATTGTTTGACATTATGCTTTTGTTTGTTGTGAGATTGCAAGTACATTCAATGTACTGACCTAGCGTGTCATGCCAGATTTCAGGAAAGTCGTATCGGACCAGAGTGCGTCCCGTGTCTAGATCGTGTCCACATCTGTGTCCCTGTGCTATGGAGTTACACTTCTACGTTGTTCCGCTTCCGCGTAGTTGTCGTGTTCGAGGCCCCTTCATGTTCATTAAATAATGTACATACTGTTCGGCCGCACCATGTGTGCCACTTGGCCTCGCCACTGGATGTAATATCGAACCAATGTTTCCGCTAGCATCAATAAAGCGGTTTTTATTTTCTGTACCAAGTTGTTGTGTGTTGCCAGAAGACTAGATCTCTGGGCTGGCAATGCAAGGTATACCGGTTTCTTTGATCTGGGGTGCCACATCTTACCTATTCCTTCTTCTAGTAAGGACTAGGATCGTCTCCCAATTGTTGAAAATGAGAATTGGAATAATTAAAAAATGTAAGTATGATGGAGGAACATGATGCACCACATAAATAAGCACTCAACTACTTCTAATATCTTTAGAATATAAAATAATAAGCATTGGAAGTGCAATTTGTTATTATTACCTCTTCAAATTGTCTAACACACCCGGGGTTGCCATTTAATGTACCTTGTAAGGGTGGAGGTGGATTTGTATGCTACCATACCAGAATGTTGTAACAAATTTCATATTATTGTCACTTTCCACCAATTAATTTTAAATAGTGGTAAAAATAATCTCTTCTACACAACTACTTGCATACATGAATATTGATTAACCAAGGTACAAACAAAGATAACCACAATAGGCACATCCTCGAGTAGTTTGTCACCGTCAAATTTATCTACTAAATCTCCCATAATGTTACAACAACATGCTAGAAAAAACTGACCGTCCATTGGTAATATAAACCTAGTATCTCTGATGCAAAGCCTGACCAGTTGGTGGTAACACATCAGTAATGGAAGCCACCAAAATTAGAACATCTAAAATATATGTGAAATCATAAGACAATCATTTATGTATATGCATAAATAATGAGGAAAAGTGTACCTTACTTAAGCTGGCATTATTATATTACGCCTAACATGCCGCCTCCCAAGTTGTGAAAAAGGTAAGACATTGTAGGCCAGCGTAGGAAAGTTTTCTAGTTGTGGATAAAGTGCTTCAACTATTGTTCTATGAGTAAAACAAAGTCTCCATGGGTGATCCGCTGCTTAGAATTTCTCTAGCATTCTATATATCAGAATGTTCAATATGTAGACTAATCCTACCTCAAACTTATTTATATATCTGGGCACTTATCCCTCAGAGTACCAACTTGTAAAACTAGACATGGACTGAGAGCAATGCTTCGGCATGCCAAATTGATGGCTAATAAACATTGTAGAACTTACTTTCCGCTCATCCAGGAAGATAAAATAAGTCCATGACATAGGAACTACAAGATTCTAGACTCTTATCAAGCTACAAAGAATAATACTTCATGATCTATAGAAAATTTACACACGTCTTTGTTTCCAAAGGCCAAAGACTTCCAAATTCTGTAGACAGTTCACTCCTGGTTTCTAAAGCCCATAGATATCCAAATTCCAGATAGTTTGCACACGCCCTGATTCTTAAAGGCCAACTAGACCCCATAAAACTACAATGTAGCACCACCTATAAACATGATTCATCTTAATATAGGTTATCCACATTTAGCACTAAAACTGAAGTTCCCAGTAACTAAATAAACTTATAAAAAAGTGCTAGTGAATTATGGCTGAATAAATTGATGGCACCGCTGGAGCACCTGATGGGTCGAGAATTTGTGATGTCTTGGTAGTGATTCTTGCTTGGTTTCATCGGATATGAATTACTCTTCAGATATTTCTAACGCTAATTCCTCGTAAGAGAAGAAAATCTATTTTCCCAATGTTTGGCAGGAAAAATAAATTATGGAAGGAAACGAAGGAGGATTGTTGCAAATCAAGCCAAATGGAGCAACTCTCCTGAAGAAACCCAAGTCAACAGGCGCACCAGAGTAAAAGACGATGTTTCATACGACCGCACACGCTCATATGAGTGGTCGTATTGACTGCCAACGGCTCCACCATGTCTATACAAGGAACTTTTGGAAGGGACATGGAGGAGAAGAGAACCCTAGCCGCCACCACCATCCAGAACAGGAGAAGAGAGGATCTGGAGAACCTTTGAAAATCATCTTAGTTTTGGTCCTTTCATATCCATCATCATCATCCCCCCTTCACTATTGTAAGAGGAATTACAACTTGGGAGGAACAATTGTAACTCTATTCAATCTCATCTAAAGATATAGAATATTTGATCTATCCATTTCATCTTAATGTGGATCTTCCCAGTATTATCGATATGGTTTTCATGAGTTTTATCATCATTGTGATTGATTCCCCTCTCATGACGTGTGAGTAATTCCCTTAGGTATGGGAGATGTAGGTAAATGGTAAGATTAATCTGTGCCTATTCGATGGCCCTATTTGTTTCGGATTTTGGGACTAGATTCAGCTTAGCCAGTGAAGCCAAATCTAGAATCTGAAACAAACAACTATTTGGAATCAGCTTTGCCAGTGAAGCCGGATCTGGATTTGGGCCATTTCTAGTGCAATTTCCTGAAGAACCTCAAAGTGTACTTCGGGGGCGAAGCTGATTCACCACTGACGCGAATCCACAGGTGATTAATATCCAAGCGAAGGTGAAACAAATAGGGCCTATATGTCGTCACTTGCATTTGTAGTAGTATGATCTATCAAGTATCTTGTTATGCTGTGGTGAACTCTATGCATGTTGTCCAATTTAAGGGCCTAGGCGACATGATCTCAAGACCTACACAGGTAACACGTATTGTTCAGGGAATCTATGACCTCTGACGTGACAGGTGGAGATGTCTATGAGGACCGAAGACAATACGAGATAATGGTGATCCATTGAACTTAATGCTTGGTTCCGGACTAAGGACCTTAATCATGGAAATGACCACTCTGTGGCAACGGAGACAGAGGACAATAGAATGAAATATAATTCTAGGTGGAGGAGTTTCATAACTTTTGGGAGAACCGCCTACAGAACACTTATATCAAATGTTATGGGAACAATACAAGGTAATTGGTATTACCATCGCACTGGCACACCTTATATATTCTTACCATGAGCTGAAATCTCTTCGCACCTAATCTCTTCATTGCAGGAAACACAACCTTTAGTCTTATTCATGTTATTTACTTTTAATAGTTCTTATAGCTGTTACCACAATTCCCTTTATATTTGTCAAAGTGATTTATCCGTGATTCAGGACAGTAACGATATTTGCAGAAGCTCAAGCAGTTACTTCACACAAGAACTGTGACACCTTGTGTGTGACAGAAGCATTATCTATATATACTCTCCTCCACTCTTCGTTGGGAAGGTTACTCATTGTGATACTTCTACAAAAGTTCTACACTACCCTGTTTGGCTTGCAGGCATCAACACTAGAGTTGAGGCCTGAGCACAACATTCGTTGCCACTACTACTACTGTCAGCTACAAAGTGGCAGCCAGACGGTAAGCTTCTGCTAAGGAATTCGTGGCTAGCTTCTGCAAACATTTAGTTGCTGCCTAATCCTTCATATGTTGATGATGACATGATTAACATAGAACTAAAAATTAATAAATGCTATTTTGCAGATAAATTAGCCTTTCCTCATAGTGGACATGGCGATTTATAATGAAATGTAGAATTTGTTGTAAGATAGACAAATATAATTCAGGGAAAAATACCTACATGAAATCTGTTAAAAATGAAAGGAGGCAATCAATAAATAATAAAAAATAATAGAGGGGAGATAGTAAGTAGAATACCCATTGGACAGTAGAATTGTTATTACAGTAAAATTGTGGTATCGCAATGGTCCAACCAGGATATCACGGGACGCCAAATGATATTTTACTACCTGGATATCACTAAAAGATAAAAATTACGGAATGTGTCTATATCAATTCAAGAAACCACTCTATTTTTGCATAGGAAGAAAACTACTTTATATGACATATTAAAAGGGCAAATACCAAATCCACACAAAAATAAACAACATATGGTCCATATATTTCTTTCAGAGATTGCCTTCAAGAAGATCGCCCACAAATACCAAAGATCAATGCAATGGAGCTCCAACATGACCTGAACTAGCGAAATAGACTATCATATTCCATGTAGGCCATGAGAACTGTGGTTATGGGATTGCACAATCTCTAGGTTTTCTTTCATGAGAGAGCAAGCTAGTTGTGGAAGAAAGGAGATACAAAGAAGAGGCGCTATTAGAAGAGGGATATGGGAAGCACCATGGGAGGGGAATGAAGAAGAACGGGAGAGGAGAATAGAGAGGCTGCAGGTCAAGGAATACATGTGCACATGATGAAGATGAGAAGAGAAAGAGAGCACGAGGGGTTGAGGAAACTCACGTGTGTTGCACACATTATCGCCAAGGACTTGCAGTAGTTGGATATGTGCCGACGGGTCAAATCAGGAAGAGGCGCCACAATAAAAAGATCAATCGGGAGGAGGGGCACTACCGAGATTTGGGAATAGTACTTTTGTGATTCGCCGCTACTACAGATATGTCTTCGCCGCTGATGCAACATGTCACCCGTTAGGGGAAATGGAAAGGAGAGAAGGAGGAAGGTAGAAAATGGGGAGGAGGTTGCCGACGGCGGCAATAGAGAAGGGAACATGTGCGGGTGAAATTTTCCAAAGAGTGGCGGTGGAGGAGGAATCGGAAGAGATTGGAGGAGAGGAAGAACGCCCTGCTCCTCCCTCTCTCTTTCTATCCCTCTCGTTGTCTCTCTCCAGAAAGAAGGGGAAGGATCCATGAAAGTGGTGGGTAGTGGGTCTCATATACCTAGATATTTTGGTAACCTCAGTCCTTAGCGGTAAATCAAACAGGGCAGTAACTTTTTTTCCGACAAACCTCGAGCTAGCTTAGCGGGGTAAAAACGGTAGAAAACCAGTGAAAGCTAGGGCAAAGTTCATAGACACGTGTCAACCACAAAAAAAGGCAAGGCCTAGCACTCCAACCGCATGAGAGGTATCCTAGCTTAGCAGCTTTAATTATTCCAATTATATATATATATATATATATATGTATGTATGTATGTATAT
>NC_041389.1:586799935-586805704 GCF_002162155.2 Triticum dicoccoides
TGTGTGACATCCATAACAGACTAGCTGCCTTTTATACGTATGCGTGTGAAAAGACAATAATTCCCTCAGTGGGGCATGTGAATTACAGGCGGTGGCATGAATCTGAGCACACTATTCATTGTAGCAGTGCCATCCACGGTCCGACGGCCCGGATCGTTCCATCTCAGATCCAACGGCCTGGAGTCGTTTGGAAGCGCTATCCGACGATCCAAATCGAGACGTCCTGAGAAGGCTTCATTTTTGCTTGGACTCTAACAATGGGATTCTAGACAGTTCAAGTGATGTATCATTCCAATTATTATTTGTAGGTTATGGTTCCGCTGCATTAATTTGTAATACAAACAGTGAGCTCAGCACTGTCACTTTAATTTACTAAAGGTTGACGTTGCATCCTGGTAACAAACATGTCCTTTCTTTTATCTAGAGGTTGCTACAGTTGCGTTGTCAGAGAATGGTTCGAAGAAAACGATGTTTCATCTGCCAGAATCACAGTTGATTGAGATCATAGTAACAATCAATTACAAATACAATACACATCTACGTACATCCACATGAACAGTCCACACAAGCCTCCTCGTGGCCCACTCAGAGATTTTAGTGAAGTACCTTATATACTGCCAAGCCAAGGTCGGATTTTTCAGACAGAGCCAAACTGGAGACCTTTTCCCCTTGTAGCTTTCCTCAAACCACAAGGGTCCAAAACACGCAAGTACTTCAATCAGAAGGGGAAAAAATCTCTTTTTTAATGTTGGAAAAAAATTAAGATCATATAGAGAGAAAAAGGAGAGAGAGGTAGAAGGAGATCGCGCAGACGCTAAACCCACATCTGCATGCGTTACCGGATAGAAAAAACGGGTCTCTATGCCGGTATGCGCCTCCGTCCTTACCTATCATCGTTGTTTCAGGTTCCAAATTCAGTACGTACTACTGTACGTAGTAGTGCTACTGCTGTGGCAATAGTAGCGCGCGGTAGTAGCAAGTACGACGCCATGATCGACCGACCGGTCTACGGGTCACGGTAGCTCCAGAGGCTCTCCCCAGCCTCTGAAGCGTCCGGCGATTCGTCGGAGGAGTCGGCGCTGAGCCTCGGGGGGCTCATCATCATCCCGGCGGCCATGTTGCGCAGGAACTGCGGCGTCTCGAAGAGCGCCTCCTCGTCCAGGAAGTACTGATTGAACCCAATGCCAGCTTGATCCTGCTGGGCCGTGCCGCTCGCCGAGGCAGCATCGGCACTTCTTCCAGTTCCACCCAACTGCTGCTGCAGAGCGGATCCAGCATCCCCGGGGGCAATGCCGCCGCCGGCGCGACCGTGCCCGATGGAGGCTGCTGCGGCGGCCGCCGCCGCGCGGATGCCGTCCGCGGAGGTGGACGCCGGCGCCGGGCGCGTGGCGGCTAAGCCGGGGAAGTTGAGCTCCGCGTCGACCCCGCGGAGCGCGTGGGCGGCCACGTCGTACGCCACGGCAGCCATCTCGGCCGTCGGGAACGTGCCGAGCCAGATGCGGCGCGCCTTCCGCGGCTCCCGGATCTCCGAGACCCACTTCCCGTACCGGCTCCGGATGCCGCGGTAGAAGGGGTGCCTGCCCGACGACCCATGCCCAGACATTGATTGATCAGCTAGGGCAGAGGCCGCACTACACTTCACTTCACTTATTAGAGTGTTTGTAGTATCAGTCGATGAGTGCGTAGGCGCGTAGCTGAGAGGGGTGACTGTGTGGGAGTGTGCGCGTGCAAGCAGTTCGGAGTTCGCCGTCGGATAAATTAATGCACACCAAGGAACTCGCCGGCGGATCTTTTTCTAAAGATTCGCCGCCTCGCGTCAGTCAGATCAGTCAGACTTTTTCCTCTACTTTGCAAAATGAGATTCTGTAGCGAAAACATTTACAACAGAGATCATGTTGTTTTTTTTTTCTTTTGTAACATGGGCTGTTTCGGGATTTATATTTTGCAACATGGGTCGGGTTGCAAAAAAAATTGCAACATGGGTTGTGTTGCAGATTTTTTTTTATTTGTAACATGGGCCGCTGCAGGTCTAGTCTCTGGTCGGTTTACAACAATGGGCCAGTTGTAGCACCCTTTCTGAAACAACGGACCAGTTATAGAAGATGAACACAGATGGGGTTGGCTCCCGACTATCTGATTAAGAGCCCATCCGATGAAAATCAAGGCAGTGGATTGAAGGGAATCATTTCCCTATAACTGTTTAGATGGAGTTGTCATGTCATCTAAGCTAACTTAACATACAATAATTCATGTTTATATTGTCTTTAATGATGGCAAAAAGTATGTTTTTGATCCCTTAAGTTCCCCAAAAGTATAGACTTGGTCCCTTAAGGTTTTTTGGTAGACATTTGGTCCTTCAAGTCTCAAAACCGGATAAATTTCGTTAAAACCAGATTTTGACCATGTTGACCGGGTTTGACCACGTGGACCAGGTTTGACTGATGAACAGTAAATTCAAAAAAAAATTAAAAAACTAAATTTTTGAGGCAACAAAGATTCTTGGGTGCGTGAAAATTTATGTGGTATTTCGACATCCGAGGAGGCCGTGGCAAAAAAAATTGACACACAAAAAAAGCCAAAAATTGTTTTTTGGTAGAGCCCCTCGGATATTATTTGACCACAAAAATTTACACGCACCTAGCGCACCCAAGCATCTTGATTGTCACAAAATTTTAGATTTTTATTATTTTCTTTGAATTTACTGTTCATTGGTCAAACATGGTCAACATGGTCAAACCTGGTTAACATGCTCAAAATCTAGTTTTGAACTAAACTTATCCGGCTTTGAGACTTAAATGGCCAAATGTCTACCAAAATCTTGAGGGACCAAGTCTATACTTTTGAATAACTTGAGGGGCCGAAAACATACTTTTCTCTTAATAATGTGGTCTACCTTTTTCTGTCGTAAAGGGTGTTAAACACGTGCCATATTCCCACAGCTTACTCTCGAAAAATATTCCCACAGCTGATTGTAAATCTACAACCTATTTCTCTTCTCTCCCCTCTCCTTTCTTCTCCCATCTATTATAGCCCGCCTACTGACCTACATCATCTTTATATACTTGTTTAAGGTGGCCGCTAGGCGAAGAAGCGTGCGGGCGGAAGCATGAGGGACGCCATGACGCTGGCTCTTGATGAGCTGTTACCGGGGAAGCAAACTACTAGGGCAAACATAATCGTAGCGACAACCCCTTGGAGTTCCTTTCGGGCGCGCGAGAAGAATCACATCGTTTTTAAGGCTCTCTAATCGTTAATCATGGAGCTTCAATTTGCTTAAATTCTTTCATCAAGGTGTAACTATTTGGCTTTTCATGTGTCTTCTGTTTTTTCCGTGGATGATGGGAATTTTTTTGTCGTTACTGTTTTTCTTTACTCTGCGTCACTGATTCTTTTTTTTAACAATCAACACTAATAAGCTTCCCACGGGGATAGGTGATGTTTACAGATTAGCTTTATGGAGCCGCACCATTTAGGAAAAAGCTTTTAGGCCATTTTTGCCTCTCACTGAGATGTGTGGTCAACTTCTTAACGAGTGAGCAAGCGGCAGCTCACTCGTGACCCGGCTTGTATTTTCTGGAGTGACATATTCTTTGAATATGACATTGCTAAAGTAATTCATAGATATATTTTCGAATTAAGAGGACAACAAGTTGCGTAAAATTATGAAACAACTCGAGGGAATGGAACTATGTACTGGCACTAGGGTCAGTCGACCCTAACGATCTCTGGGACTTCTTAAAACCGAAGATATGTTGTACGAGCACAATATGCTTTGATAATCCCTCCTTACAAACTAACGGTTTGAGATCCAAAAAAAACTAACGATTGAGTGTCTCGGGGGATGGCATGCACGTATGCTTTCGTGAAAAATATCATCATCTCTCTTGCATACTATCGCTGCCGGTTCATGTGTTGCTGATCTTTGATACTTAACGTCAATGTCTATGAATCTATCCTATAACCCCAAACCTAGCCCTAGCCCCCACGTCCCCCTTATCATCTCTCTTGCATAGTACGCTACCTGTTCATGTGTTGCCGATCTTTTATACTTATCGTCAATGTTTGTCCTATAACATAAAACCTAGCCCTCGTGCCGCCCTCGAGGGCGACATGTGTGGCGGTGCCGCCACTCCTTCATGAAGGTTCGCTAATGGGCCACTTCGGGGAGCGCATGACTTATATGAGGAAAATTCCACAAGACTCGGTGATCAAGCCAAGGACACCTCTCCACCGACGTAGCCGACTAGGACTCCTCTAAATCCTAGGCCTCCGGTACATTATATAAACCGAGGACAGACTAGTCCATAGATCATCAAATCTCATATTCATTAGAACAATCCTGTGGTAGATACTTTTACCATGTACAATTCCCCATATCAATATAATGAAAAGCAGGATGTAGTGTATTATCTCCTCGAGAGAGCCCGAACATGGGTAAAATCCCATGTCCATGTTAGCATCGCTTCAAGACGCCTAGCTTTGGACACCTACCTCGAGATATACCGGATTTAGCACCGACATTGGTGGCCCATGCAGATCATCGTTGGCAGTCGCCGTAGTGCGATGTAAATTCAGATCGGCTCCAACGCGAGCTACATATGGGAGCCGAATTTCATCATCGATGTCGCCGTCTTTGTCGCTGGCTCGACTAGTCACCTTGGCTGGACCGAGGACTACGCTCCATGTTGGATCGTCAAGATCGACGGGTGCCTTTGTCATCAACTCAAATTTCAAACAAGATCATGGAAGAATCTTCCATGGAGCTCGGGGCCTCAACGTCAACATTGCCCTCATGCGATCGTGCAGTTTTTCTGGACAACGAATTCTTTTGCGTTGTCCCGCCTCCTCGAGTGTCGCTTTGCCAATTGCTTCGGTACAATTCTGCAGAACTGAGTCTACAACAACCCTGTAAAATTTTGTCATATTTCGATGGAGGAGTCTTCGGCGATATCCGACGCATCGAAGCCCTATCGAAGCTGGACGGGAATCTGGACGAGTTTGGGGCGAGGGGTACAATAGCCAGCTCAGACATCTTTTGGAAAAGCCAACCGTTCATTGTCTGTCGAATTCCCATGTCGACAACCCCTTAAACATTTCAGTTCGATCCGACCGTTCAACTCCGGAAAATGACTGGCGAATACATCAATTTTTGGATCTATTTTCTACACGAAAATGAATCCGACTCGAGTTCAAATCTTTCATGAACGGGTTACCGGACATCGTTTTTGCAGGAATTTTTTTCTAGAGTATTGTGTTTTGTTCCTAAAACATGTTCCCACAAATTTTGATCCTTTTCCAAGGCGATCTTCACCATCATGTCGGTGTCAAACTAGCTTGACAACTTTGCTTCATGACTGTCGACCTGCTATAGACAGGTCGTAGCTTCGTCGAGCCGAGGTCAACCTCATCGGATCATCACCCTGGCAAGCCAACCAAGAGTTTGGTATCGCGAATACTAAATCATCACCAACATCATCGCCCCACAGATTACATGGGGCGGGCACACCGTCATCGCTGCACGATCACTTCATCAAGCGAGCATCGACCGCGTCACAAATTTTAACCTGCGTCGGCATCGCCGTGCCACCTTTTTCTTCAAGCCGACATCCAACACGCCAACCTACTTCAACACGTCGGCTGACATGGAGGTTCCGGAGTCTCTCCGCCGACCTACTTCGACACTTCGCTTGGACTGAGGGCTTCGCCGTCTCTTCATCAACCTATTTCGGGGCTTTGGCGTCACTAGCCAACCAGCTTCATCACGACAGC